>NW_026020120.1:1380849-1525037 GCF_900185275.1 Solanum verrucosum | reverse complement strand
GGATTTGAATTACAACTTAATTAGAACTTATAATTAATTATAACTTGAATTTACTATAAATTGAACTTAATTAGGAATATGAACTTGAAATTATAACTTGAACTTGGAACTAATTAGCTTGAATATATAACTAATTAAGTTTAGAAATTATATATGAACTTGAATTGAAACTTGAACTTATTAAAACTTGAGAATATATATATATATAAAAATATATCTTGGATATGAAGTTTATATTTAACTAATTTAAGAACTTTTCGTGCTAGGCAACTGAGGAAGCTCAACATGTAAAAAAGTTGATACAGGACTATTTTGCTTCTTTCATCAAAGTTGGAGATAAGGTTGGTGCTTCTAAATTTCTCAAGTTCAAGTACAATTGTTTTGAATAATGTGTTTGTGTCCATCTAGTATTAATACTTGGCTTTAATGCTAGTAATTATAATTGATTGTTTGTTAGTATATTATTGTTTTTGTTTGTTGGTTGTGTTATTCAATTGTTAATTTGATTTGATTATTGTTAGTTAGGTATAGATAATTGAAGATTTTTATTTTAAGGTTTTTTAAAAAAGAAATTAGGCATTTTTAAATTGGGCATTGTTAGTTAGTGAAGAATTAGCATTTTTATATTTTAGAACTAGTTTAAACTTGAGAATATGTAATTTGAGGTTAAATTGAGATTTTTTTGGATTTGATTTTAGGACTAGTAGTAAAGTGTTAATTTGAAGTTAGAAATTAGTAATTGAAGTGTTATGAGTAGAAGATGAATGTTTGAATGTCATGAACTTAATTAGAATTTGAAGTTGAACTTTGAACTTGAACATGAATTTAGAACTTGAACTTGAACTTAGAACTTGAACTTGAACTTAGAATTTGAAGTTAAACTTAGAATTTGAACTTAGAACTTGAACTTGAACTTAGAACTTGATCTTGAACTTGAACTTAGAACTTAGAACTTGAACTTGAACTTAGAACTTAGAACTTGAAATTAGAACTTGAACATGAATTTAGAACTTGAACTTGAACTTAGAACTTAGAACTTGAACTTGAACTTAGAACTTGAACTTGAACTTGAACTTAGAACTTGATCTTGAACTTGAACTTGAGAACTTAGAACTTAGAACTTGAACTTGAACTTGAACTTAGAACTTGAACTTGAAATTGAACTTGAAATTAGAACTTGAACTGAATTTAGAACTTGAACTTGAAATTAGAACTTGAACTTGAACTTAGAATTTGAAGTTAAACTTAGAATTTGAACTTAGAACTTGAACTTGAACTTAGAACTTGATCTTGAACTTGAACTTAGAACTTAGAACTAGAACTTGAACTTGAACTTAGAACTTAGAACTTGAACTTGAACTTAGAACTTAGAACTTAGAACTTGAAATTAGAACTTGAACATGAATTTAGAACTTGAACTTGAACTTGAACTTAGAACTTAGAACTTGAACTTGAACTTGAACTTAGAACTTGAACTTGAACTTAGAACTTGATCTTGAACTTGAACTTGAACTAGAACTTAGAACTTAGAACTTAGAACTTAGAACTTGAACTTGAACTTAGAACTTGAACTTGAAATTAGAACTTGAACTTGAAATTAGAACTTGAACTTGAACTTAGAACTTGAACTTGAACTTAGAACTTGATCTTGAACTTGAACTTAGAACTTAGAACTAGAACTTGAACTTGAACTTAGAACTTGAACTTGAAATTAGAACTTGAACTTGAAATTAGAACTTGAACATGAAGTTAGAACTTGAACATGAACTTAGAACTTGAACTTAACTTAGAACTTGAACTTGAACTTAGAGCTTGAACTTGAACTTGAACTTGAACTTAGAACTTGAACTTGAACTTGAACTTGAACTTGAACTTAGAACTTGAACTTGAACTTGAAATTAGAACTTGAACATGAATTTAGAACTTGAACTTGAACTTAGAACTTGAACTTGAACTTAGAACTTGAACTTGAACTTGAAATTAGAACTTGAACATGAATTTAACTTGAACTTGAATTTAGATTGAACTTGAACTTGAACTTGAACTTGAACTTGAACTTAGAACTTGAACTTGAACTTGAACTTGAACTTGAATTAGAACTTGAACTTGAAATTAGAACTTGAACATGAAAAGAACTTGAACTTGAACTTAGAAACTTGAACTTTAGAAACTTAGAACTTGAACTTGAATTAGAACTTGAACTTGAACTTAGAGCTTGACTTGAACTTGAACTTGAAATTAGAATTTGAACTTGAACTTAGAACTTGAACTTGAAACTTGAAACTTGAACTGAACTTAAATGAAATTAAGAATTGAACTTGAACTTGAACTTAAACATGAATTAGAATTGAAATACTTGGACTAAATTAATTACTTGAATATACTATAACTAATTAATTTTAGAAATTAGATATGAACTTGAATTGAAAACTTGAACTTATTAAAACTTGAATATTATATATATATAAACTAATATTCTTGGATTTGAAGTTTATATATAACTAATTTTAGAACTTTTCGTGCTAGGCAACTGAGGAAGCTCAACATCTAAAAAAGTTGATATAAGACTATATTTCTTCTTTCATCAAAGTAGGAGATAAGGTTGGTGCTTCTAAATTTCTAAAGTTCAAGTACAATTGTTTTCAATAATGTGTTTGTGTCCATGTAGTATTGGATACTTAGCTTTAAATTTAGAAATAATATATTTGGTAAGCATAAGTACCAACACTAGTTGATCCTATTGATGACAAAATTGATTTTCTTGCAAGATCGATTTGTGTCCATCTAGTGTTGACACTTAGCTTTAAATTTGGAAATAATATATTTGTTAAGCATAAATATCAACACTAGTTGATCCTATTGATGACAAAATTGATTTTCTTGCAAGATCGATTTGTGTCCATCTAGTGTTGCTATTAAGCTTTAATTTAGGAATAATGTGTTTGTTAAGCATAAGTACCAACACTAGTTGATCCTATTGATGACAAAATTGATTTTCTTGCAAGATCGATATGTGTCCATCTAGTGTTGACACTTAGCTTTAAATTTGGAAATAATATATTTGTTAAGCATAAATATCAACACTAGTTGATTCTATTGATGACAAAATTGATTTTCTTGCAAGATCGATTTGTGTCCATCTAGTGTTGCTATTAAGCTTTAATTTAGGAATAATGTGTTTGTTAAGCATAAGTACCAACACTAGTTGATCCTATAGATGACAAAATTGATTTTCTTGCAAGATCGATTTGTGTCCATCTAGTGTTGACACTTAGCTTTAAATTTAGAAATAATATATTTGTTAAGCATAAATATCAACACTAGTTAATCCTATTGATGACAAAATTGATTTTCTTGCAAGATCGATTTGTGTCCATCTAGTGTTGCTATTAAGCTTTAATTTAGGAATAATGTGTTTGTTAAGCATAAGTATCAACACTAGTTGATCCTATAGATGACAAAATTGATTTTCTTGGAAGATCGATTTGTGTCCATCTAGTGTTGACACTTAGCTTTAAAAAGTTGTTAAAGTTATAAAGTTGTTAAGTTGTTTAAATAAGTTAAATTAAATAATGTGGTTTTGTTGATGGATTTAGTTGTTGGAATTAAGTCAAAACTAATGTAGTTAAAGTTTAAAAGTTGTTAAGTTGTTTAGATAAATTAAAATAAATAATGTGATTTAGTTGGTGGATTTAGTTGTTGTATTAAGTCAAAACTAAACTAGTTAAAGTTGTTATGTTGTTTATATAAGTTAAAATAAATAATGTCGGTTTAGTTAGTGAATTTAGTTGTTGGAATTAAGTCAAAACTAATGTAGTTAAAGTTCAAAAGTTGTTATGTTGTTTAAATAAGTTAAACTAAATAATGTCGGTTTAGTTAGTAAATTTAGTTGTTGGAATTAAGTCAAAACTAATGTAGTTAAAGTTAAAAAGTTAAGTTTGTTTAAATAAGTTAAAATAAATAATGCGGTTTAGTTGGTGGATTTAGTTGTTCGAATTAAGTCAAAACTAAACTAGTTAAAGTTGTTAAGTTGTTTAAATAAGTTAAAATAAATATGTCAAAACTAGTTAGACTTAGAAAGTGGTTAAGTTGTTTAAATAAATTCAAATGTTATTTAGTTGATGGAATTAAAATTATCATTATTGTTTGTGTAGATGAATCCTAATCGTAGTTGGATGTATAATAGAAACAATCCTGGTCGAGCGGGTATGATTCCAGAATTTGCAGAAGGTGTCACTAGATTTATAAATCATGCAACGACACTTGATGATTTTTAAAATTCAAGATTGATTAGGTGTCCGTGTGTTAATTGTGAAAATGTGAGATATCATACAACAGAGACTGTTGCTATGCATCTTATGATGAATGGATTCAAACCAGGGTATACAATTTGAACTAGCCAATGTGAGGTTGAAAGTGACACTATGTTTAATAACTTTGTTGTCGGTGAAAGTAGTAGATCTACCGAGCATAATTATTTCCAAGGTTCTAGAATGTCAGATATGATTAATGATGCTTTTGGGATGCATTCTGATTTTGAACAAGGAGAAAATGTAGAAGAAGCTCCTAATGAAGAAGCAAACATCTTTTATGAACAATTGCGTGATTGTAGTAGTCCTTTTTTCAACGGGAGTCAACACTCTAACTAACTTTTCTTTTTGAATCAGGAAATATTCTTCCTCCATGTTCGGCTAGCAGTGATGGATCTGATCAGGAGGGTGATGAGAATGATAAGGAGAGTGAGGGTGATGAAGAGTAGTTGTATCTATTTGACATTTTAGACTTCTATATTTTTAGAATTGTTTAATTTGATCGTATTTTAGTTTATTTTGAAGTTGGATGAAGTTTATTTTGAAATAGTTTGTATATGTTGAAAATATTGTGTTGTTTTGGTTGGATGAAGTTTATTTGACTTTGGGTTTTGGTATAAATATGCAGGTGGGCAACTAAAAATTGCAGCAATTTTCTGCCTGTTTTACAGCAAAAAACCGACCTCCGGAGGTCAGAATTTCAACATAACAAAAATAAAAATATCGACCTCCAAAGGTCGGAATTTCAACATTACAAAAATAAAAATACCAACCTCCGGAGGTCGGAATTTCAACATTACAAAAATAAAAATACCGACCTCCGGAGGTCGGAATTTCAACATTACAAAAATAAAAATACCGACCTCCGAAGGTCGGAATTTCAAAAATACAAAAATAAAAATACCGACCTCCGGAGGTCGGAATTTCAACATTACAAAAATAAAATACCGACCTCCGGAGGTCGGAATTTCAACATTACAAAAATAAAAATACCGACCTCCGGAGGTCGGAATTTCAACATTACAAAAATAAAAATACCGACCTCCGGAGGTCGGAATTTCAACATTACAAAAATAAAAATACCGACCTCCGGAGGTCGAAATTTCAACATTACAAAAATAAAAATACCGACCTTCGAAGGTCGGAATTTCAACATTACAAAAATAAAAATACCGACCTCCAGAGGTCGGAATTTAAAAAAATGAATATTCCGACATAAAATAAAAATCGACCTCGAGAGGTCAGTAAATACCGACCTCCAGAGGTCGGTATTGAATAGCGACCAAGCTTTTTTCGACCTAAGCTGGGATGTCGGTTTTAGGTCGCTATTTCAAGGAATACCGACCTTCGGAGGTCGGTATTCACAGTTTTTTTAGTAGTGATATTATATCGATATTTAATTTATATTTTATTCATTTATATATAATATTTGTTGAAATTTTTAATATGTACATTTTAACTTAATAAAAATAAAAAATTTGTAATAGATATTTAAAATACTTTATCTCTATAAAATAATCTTAATATTAAAAGTGCGTTGATACTTTTCCTTTTTCCTAATTTGATTCTCAAAAGTACTTTTAAAAAAAATTAGTCAAACACAATTTATTTATTAAATGTACTTTTCAAATGAATTAGTCAAACACAAATTATAAGTTTTTTCAGAAACACTTTTTCTGAAAATCTATTTTTAGCAGTAATGTCAAGCATTTTCCGGATGAAAACAAAAAATTTACTTATATAGTAGAATAGACACCAGTGAAAAAAGTTATGGAGGAATCTTAAAATACAGGTATGATGAAGAAAAAATAGAATATCATTGCAGATACTATTCAGGAACATTTACTAATACAGAAATAAAATGGGAAATAAACAGGAAAGAATTATATTCAGTATATAAATGTTTATTATCATTTGAACCATATATTGTATATAACAAATTTATTATAAGGACAGATAACACACAAGTAAAATGGTGGCTAACAAGAAAAAATACAAGATTCGGTAACTACAAAAGAAATAAGAAGATTGGTATTAAATATATTAATAGCTCTAATATGTTTCTTATATTTCTTATATTTCTTTTCATCCATAGCTCTAATATGTTTCTTTCTTATATTTCTTTTCATCCATAGCTCTAATATGTTTCTTCCTATATTTCTTTTCATCCATAGCTCTGATAACCAAGATAATCTACTAATATGTTTCTTCTTATATTTATTTTCATCCATAGCTCTGATACCATTTTTCGGGGGTGCGGAGTTGGTGACTGAGGAATTCATATTTTTGGTAGTGTGGTAGGTGAGGAATTCATCTAAAGATTTTATTATAATATTCTTTTTTCAAGGGTCTTAATCTTGATATCTCTTTAATATTATTTATGATATATCCTAGATATAACATATCTTGGGTTCTTAGATACATGTATAAATTATTTTTCATTAATTGTTCTATTAATTTTATATTTTCCATAGTTTTTGTTCAATATTGTAAATATTCATAGTTCATTTTAATCTGAATTTATTTCTAAATCATACCATTCTATTCTTTCAAGGTCTAAATCATGTAGGTCTATTTCATACCATTGTTGGTTTAATATATCTTCTGATTCGTTATCATTAAATATTTTTTCCCATATGATTCTTCTTAATTCAATTATTTTTATACCTTTAAGTATATATAAGATTAAAGTTTCATAGTTTTTTATCATTTCATCATGCATGTAAGTAGTCATGTTCTTTATCATGCAGTCTTTTTATTTCCAACTATTCATTCCTATCATATTCATAATTGATTAAATTCATATTATATCATTATGAACTAGATTATCTGTTTATCATGCTCTCCTGTCACTACTAGCATCGTACTTTAGCAGAACTTTGTTTACTCCCCTAAACGACTTTCCTCGCCTACCGGTTTCAACATTAGGATGGCATAGTATAGAAGTTTTCTCCCTGTTTCCAGTGTGCTAATAAACTAGAAATCATGATTCAAATAATTCTAATACATAATAACTAACATAAATTTATTCAATCATATATATGATATTCAGGAATATATGAAATTAGTTCTGCATATTTTTTGAACAATATACCTTTGCCTCTTGCTTATCCATGATATCTGATGGTTGTTCCATTATCTATTAAGTATTTACATATTTGAGATAGTGGTTTTTAAGAAAGCTTCGTTTATTCCAGACTTGCCTACTATGTTGCATATACATTCCTTTATATAGAAAGGAAGTTCTAGCCTATCTACTGCACTCATACTTATCTGCACACTCCTTTAATAATGACACCTACCATACTTACCCACTTTACACTTGTCTCTTAATAATGCTACCACACCTACCCACTTTACACTTGTCTACTTGCTATTCTACTTTGCCTTACATCTATCCTATTCTACTTTACTTTACATTGTCCTTTACTATGTTACTTTACAATAATTTACACAACAAGTCAAAAACTTTGACTTTACTTTATCTTTCCACTATTTACTTTAGGACTTTTCATAACTTGTCTTCTTTTTCTTCCACTTATCTTCATAACTTGTCTGCCACTTCTTTTGTCTTTTCTCCTATCTTGTTTTTTGATTTTTCTTTTGTATCACTCTAGCTGGACATCTGGTATCACATTATCTCCTCCGTTGCATTTTGAACATATATGATCTGGATATTTGTGTCCAATTAGCTTACAATATCTGGTTAATAGTTCATTTGAGATGAATCCCTTCTTTAATGCTCTGGTAATAGGTTGTTCTTCTGGTTTGAGTAGAGATAATATCCATTTTTGTACTTCGTCCATATCTGCTTACCTTAGCTCCCTTGAGTTTGAATATATCATGAGTTGGTCTCGTGAATAATAACTCCATATTGCATTCCCATTTAGATAATTATTTGCTAGTTCTTGGATAATTGTTGGCATACCAATTATTCTCTTATTAGAATAGAAACTTGGTATCTCAATTTCTTGTATCTCTGGTTGTTGTTCGATATCTTCTGGAATTATCATATCTCTGGTTAATCCTATTTTTACAACTTGTATTATTGGTTTTATTTCATCATATAGTATCTCTGCCGGGGCCGCATAAAACTTTACATAAAATAGATTGCCTTTTGTTACTCTTTTATCGATTATAAATGCTCTGTGTATCTCTGGTATATCGCTTAGTTCTTCTCCATCGTATGTATAGACTGTACTTAATAATCCATAGTTGTAACAGGTTTTGACTAAATTTGCTTTAGTTCGTGGTTGAGCTATCAACTTATTGTACCCTTGTAACTTTTGGGTTAAATAATCTTGGGTTGGTTCTTTAGTAGTGGTAGATCTGGGATTAAGATTCAAATATGTTTGGATTTTGTGTATATTCCTAATATAGGTTTGTGCTATATGGTTATAAATATTTTTGTCTTTGTTTAGGCTCTCTACATATGTTGAGGTTTGTGGTGATATAATCAATGGGTCTTTTGGTATTTTTTGGTGTAAATGGTTTTTCAAACATTTTGTTTAAATTAGTGCTTGTATATTGTTTCCTAATTGTTTTGCTTGTACCTGCAGCTGCATTGAAACAATCATTATGGATTTTTTGGAGTATTCCAACGTCTCCTTCTAGCTCTGAATTTTTAAAGTCTTTCGATCGACTTAGCTCCGCATTTTTATAGTCATGTTGCTGACTTGTACTAGCTTTAGACTTCAGATTATCTTAGTTAGTCTTTAACTTTTGTATCTCATTGTCCACACTGTCCACTTTGATACAAAGTATAGTAATGACTTTGAGTATATCTTGAATTGTATTTTCTTTCTCAGTTTGAGTAGCTTTGTCTTGATAAGTAATCTGCAATAACATTCTTGTCAGTTTTTATTACTTCAATAGTAAATGTAAAATTTAATATATTTAATACCAATCTTCTTATTTCTTTTGTAGTTACCGAATCTTGTATTTTTCTTGTTAGCCACCATTTTACTTGTGTGTTATCTGTCCTTATAATAAATTTGTTATATACAATATATGGTTCAAATGATAATAAACATTTATATACTGAATATAATTTTTTCCTGTTTATTTCCCATTTTATTTCTGTATTAGTAAATGTTCCTGAATAGTATCTGCAATGATGTTTTATTTTTTCTTCATCATACCTGTATTTTTAGATTCCTACATAACTTTTTTCACTGGCGTCTGATTCTACTATATAAGTAAATTTTTTGTTTTCATCTGGAAAATATAGTTTAGGTAGGTTTTTACATAATAATTTTACTTTTTGTATTTGTGTTTGGTCTTTTTTATCAAACTGGTATTCTACATCTTTCTTTAATTTTTGCTGTAATGATTTTAAATTTTCTGCTAATTTTGGTATGTATTCTCTTATTTGATTTACTAGTCCTAAGAATGATTGTAGTTTCTTTTTTGTATCTAGCTGTTCATTTGAGTTAATTATTTTTTGTACTGTATGCGTTTGCATTTTTATTCCATTTTTATCTATCTGTATTCCTAGAAATCCTATTTGGCTTTTCATTATGTCTGCTTTCTTTTTACTTAGGCTTATGCCTGAATATTCTATAATATGTATGAATTTTTCTAATAATCTTATGTGTTCATCTTGGGTTTTAGAATATAGTAATATATCATCAATATATACTACACAATTTTCTAGTTGTTTAAAGTAGTTATCCATAAAATGTTGGTATCTACCTGGTGCGTTTTTATATCCAAATGGTAATACATTCCATTCATAAAATCCTTGTGGTATTGTAAATGTTGTAAGTTTTTTAGATTCTTCTTCTAACTTTAAGAGGTAAAATCCTGATTTGCAGTCAAATTTACTAAAGTAATTATATCATTGTATTTGTCTTATTTTTAATATTTTATTTGGTATTGAGTAATTATATATTTTAGTTTTTGCATTTAAATTTCTATAATCAATAACCATTCTACTTTTTCCTATTTTTTGTTCACTATGTTTATTTACTATAAATGTTGGGCTTGTATGTTTGCTATTGCTTTCTTGTATATACCTTTTTTCTAGTAATTCGCTTATATGTATCTTAAATTCTGTTAAATCATTAAAATTATATTTTAATGGTTTTTAGGTTATTATACTATTATTATCAATTAGCTCAATTTTTACTTTTGTTTTATGTTTTTCCCATCCTTGTAAAGGATCTTCACTATATAACAATTCTAACTTATCTTGGATTATTTTTACTTTATCTATAGAGAATATAATTAATTCTATTTTAGGGTCTTCTTCTTTTATATTTTCTAATTTTTGTGTAATTTTTCACTTCCTTTTATCCATTCTGTTGTTTTTTGTTTTTTGTTATTTACTCTTTTTGCTCCTATTTTTTGTTTACATGGTGTTGTGAACCACCAGTGTGTTTTTGTTATTATATGTGGGTATAATTTTTCTAAAAATGGCATTCCTAATAGCATATCTTTTGTGGTCAATTCAAAGTTATATATTTCTTCTATAGTTAATATCTTATCCCATATTTGTATTTTTATATTTTTTTGCCTTATATGTGATCATGCTTCCTTCATTATTAAATTCTGTTACTACTATCGGTGTTTTAAATTTTTCTCATTTATCTTCTGGTAAGCAATTGTATTTACATATATTAGCTCCTGCTCCTGTGTCTAACATTGGTGTATAATATATGTTGTAATATCCTTCTATTATTATCTTTGCAAGTATATATATTTTCATGTTTTTATCATAAGAAAGTTCTTTTTATTATTATTTTCTTATTATTATAATTTATTGTTAACTGTTTGTCTTCTAGTTATATGGTTTACTTGTTCTAACCATTTTATTCCTAAAGTGATATTTTTATCTCTTTGATATACTTTAAACTTTATTACTATTGGTACTCCTCCAATGATTATTTCCTTTTCTGTAGTTTCTTCGGTATATATTAATGTTTTTGGTAGTTCAGGGCATGATTGTTCAGTAGTAATTATTTCATCTTCTATTACTAGTTCTCTTGTAATATAGTTTTCTTCTTGTCCTGTATTTATTAATATTAGATATTTTCGTTGTACCATTACTCCTGTTATGTGATAATGATATGGTTTTATTTCTTCTTCTATTGATTTTTGTGGAGTTTTATCTATTCTTCTTGAGGTACTCATTTTTGATGATATTTGGGGTATTTCATAGTTTATTCTTTTTGATGTGCCTAATCTTTCTTTTACTATTTCTAAATCTTCTTCTATATCAATCTCATTATAACTATAATCATTATTATCTATGACTGTAACTATCCTTTCAAAAGGATTTTCTATTTTTATTTTTTTTATTTTATTTTTTGCTGTTATTTTATGTTTTGTTGTTAAAACATATAAGTTTTTACATCTAGCTGTAAATATTTTACTTCCTGGGGCTAGTTCTATCCCTGACATTTTCCAATATAATACTAGTGATTTATCTATGTTTCTATCATTTATTGCTACTGAGTAGTTAACACTTATTATAAATTTAAATTTTTGGTATATGAGGTTACCTTTTACTGCACTTATTATACTTTTTTCTATGAGTTGTATAATTCTATCATCTGCTAAATATATTTCTATGAGTGTATCCTTCCCTAAAACATGCTTTTATTAGTATTTCTATTCCTCCTAAATGTACATATTTAATTGGATTTTTAGCCTTAATATCTTGTATTTCTTTATTTATTATTCGTTTGTTTATTATTAGTATTTTAGTCTTTTCTTTAGTATTTTTGCAATCTATGATATGTTCTCTTTGACTTAATACATAATATTCTTCTTTTTGTCGTTCAAACCAATTTCTCATTGTTGGTATTTCAAATATTTTTTCTACGCTTAGGTCTAATTTTTTTCCTTTTATTTGTTCAAATATATTATTATCAAATATTATTTTTTGTTCTGCCGATTCTTCATCTTGATATTTTTCTTTAGTTATTATTTGTATATTTGTTTCAGTCATTGATATAGTATTCATTATCTGATTCTATTACTGAATTATTTTTCATTTCGTCTGTTTCGTTTTCTGATAATTCATATATACTATCTTCACTTTCTAATTCATAATCTACGTACTCTATTTGTGTATATTTTTCATTGTCTACCAGTATTTCTGATATTTATTTTTTCTTTGGATTTTTAGGTAATGTACAATTTTTAGCTATATGTCCTAATTTTCCACAATTGTAACAAGTACATTCTGTTAATTTTTTCTTTGGTCTATATGGCCTTTTAGTTTTATAGTTTTTTACATAATATCTTCTTCTTGATTTTTTATATTTATATTTTGATCTATATTTTTTATTATATTTCTTTTTATAGTATTTGTCCGTACAACCAAATTGGGGTGCCGTTTTATTTTCGCAACATGCTAAGTTTTTTACCAATATTTTTTCCATTTTTATTTCTTCTTTATGTTTTTCACATAGTTCTATAAACCATCGTTGTAAGAATTTCATTCTAGTTCCTAAAGTATCTGTTAATCCTGCTTCATTCCAACTTTTTATTACTTTTGAATTAAAAGGTTCTGATAATTTTATAAAATATAATTTTCTTATTTCTTTACTTTCTTCTATACTATATGTTCCTTTATAATAGTATTCTCTAAATTCACATGTATATTCATCTATATAACACATGTTACATATTGCTAATTTTGTCATTAGATTCCGGTTTATGATTTTTTCTTTATTTTGTTCTTCTACTTCTATTGTCATACTACTAAATTCGTTTCTTATAGCTACTTCGTATTTATATAATATTTCCATAGTTGTGGTAGCTATTTCACCATCAAATTTTTTATTACTTCTTAAAGTTTTTAAACTTTCATTTGATAAATTTTGTAGCCATAATTTTACTGTTCCTATAAGTGTTCTTTCTATATATCCTGGTGTTTCTGTCATTCCTATTTTGTTATCTATTAATTGTTTTGATATATATCCCATCCATAATTGAATTGTTTAATTTATATCTGCTACACAATCTAAATCTAAAAAATTATGTTGTTCAGTTACTGGTTTAGGTGTCCATTTTTTATTCAATCTTTTATCCCACATAGTTTTTTCTCTATAATATTGTCCATAGTTTGCATTATAGTATCTTGGATTTTTTGAATTTTTTACTCCTGATGTACTTGATTTTTCATCCATGTCTACGTCTCCTGTATTTACTTCTAAATTCTTTGTATTATTTATGTTTGTTAAAAGTTCCGTATATGTTTCGCTTGTTTCCGAATGTTGTTCATCTAGATCATCGTCATTTATTTCATCAATTCTTATTTCAGGTAGATTGTCTTGGTTATTTTCTTCTTTTTCTTCTAATTCATCTTCTAATTGCAATTTTTCTTTAAATTTAATTATCTCATTTGCTAATTTTATTTTTTGTTCTTTTTCTTTTTGTTTCATTTCATACATTTCTTTTAACATTGCCAGCTCTTTTTCTAGTTCTATTATTTTAGTATTTTTTACTTCTTCTAATTGTTGTACTTCCTTTTTTGCTTGTTGTTTTATTTTTTCAATTTCCGTTTTTCTATCTATTTCTTCATTTTCTTTTGTTATTCTTATCATAGTAGTTAAACTATCTTCTAGTTTTACCGTTTCTTTTCCTAACATTAAACTTAGATTGTCACCTATTTTCTTATATCTTCTTCCTAGATTAGAAAATATTATCTTTATTTTTAATCTGTCATAGTTTTCATATGTTTTTTCGTCTATGACATATTCTTCCTTATTCATTTATAGATTGTGTTGAAGTTTATATTCTAAACTTTCTATCTGTATCTGTAGATATAAAATAGTTTTCTTTTGTGCTACTATAGATTTTTTACAAGTTCCTGCGAATATATTACTGTTAAGTCTACTTTGCCTATGTGTTAATTCTTGTCTTTTCGCTATAATTATTTCAGTAAGTTTTTGTCTATATTCGTTATTCTCGTTATTCATTGTATTTTTAAATACTGAATATATTTATATTCTATTTTAGATATATTATCTATTAATTGATCTAATTTGTCGTTCTGCCGATTCTTCATCTTGATATTTTTCTTTAGTTATTATTTGTGTATCTGTTTCAGTCATTGATATAGTATTCATTATCTGATTCTATTACTGAATTATTTTCCATTTCGTCTGTTTCGTTTTCTGATAATTCATATATACTATCTTCACTTTCTAATTCATAATCTACGTACTCTATTTGTGTAGGGCTCGTTCAAAATTAGATTAGGTACGGTAATTATCCCATAGTGGTGTTTTATATAAGTTGGAAAAATTATTTGGATGAGTGCCTTTTAATAAATAATTACAAGTTTTAGCGATACTTTTTATTTATTACCATTTATAGCAATACTATGTTAAATATGCAATATGTATTGAAAGTGAATTAAGTATACAATATATATGTACTATAACTGTTTTTAAAAGTATATTATGCTTGTTTAGTAAGAAGTTAACACATTGTATTATAAGTGTCTTAAAATGTGTATAAATGTATTATCTATCAATAAAACTTGTATTATATGTGAATAATAAATTGTTCTTTGTAATATGAATTAAAAGTGTATTATAAATGTATTAAAAGTGATCAAGTGAAAAAAAATGTTATTGCTATAAATGATAAATATTTTTTATTTATAATATATTTATGTAAGGTTCCCAAATAAATTCAATAGGTAGCAGTATTGCTTGGTGAATTTCTGTGCTAACTGACCCTTGAGCCTAATGCCATGTCCCACCACTTCATTGTTCAAATTCGGCATCGAAATAAGGGAAAAAAATCTAGAGTTGAGGAGAGGCTTATGGAGAACTCTAGAACCCCCTAGATATTTTCAAGAAGGCTTTAGAATTCCCCTAGAATATGTAGAGAATTCTAGAATGAGCCCAAATTACAAATATTGTAAGGACTTGCCAAATAATTTTTACTTGCACTCTAGGCCCTAGGTTGTAGTATAAATAGATGGGGCATTCATTTGTAAGATATCACTCAAGCTGTAAAACATTCTCCAATTAACATAGCCTTCTTCCAAAATTTTCCAAGTCTTTCTAAGTATTTCTTTATATTCTCTTAGCGATTTTACTTTTAAAGGCTTAGTAGAGCTTACAAGATCTTGAAAGATAGTGAGTAAATTGTCAAGTACCGCATGAAGTTTTAGTGAAATTCTAAGTATGTGACACTAAGGAGTCATCAGTCTTTGTAAATTGCAATACTTGGTTGAATAAAATCTTTTATTATAACCCACCAAAAAAGTTTAATATTCAAAAAATAGGAATATATTAAAATCTAATTATTTATCATATAATAACAATTTAAAAGTAGTATTAAAATAAATAATTAGTGGACATAAATTGACTTGCAAAAATTAAGTACGCATAAGCGGGCGGCAAGCTAGGACGAGGACTAGCACTTTTTTTCAACAAAATACAGTCATTGCTACGGCAACACAAGACTAGGTCTTGGTGTGATTTCTTCAACAATATTTAACTTAATCATTCATATTTCACCATTAAAAGATAAGAGGAAAAAAGAGGCTGATAATATAAAATAATCGTTATTGATGTTCAATAAATCCAAAGTTTTGAATTACCACATTGAGGTTCATATACAATTTCGAGCTGGCTGAAAAGATAGTAGTAATTAGTTAAAAGTCAGGATAATAAATAGTATATATCAAGTTAATAGTTTATGCTTAGGTTTATGGAGTTAATATCTTAAAAGGTTACTGAACTATGTGAAATTATCTTGTAAAATAATTGAACTTTATTTTGTTTCACTAAAATCTCTCAACTTAAAACTTTTATCTTCTAAAATCATTAAATTATATTTTTCAATGAAATTAACTTACCTGACATGGTAAAGTAAAATATTTTTTATGCCATGTAATAATGACTAGTGGCATATACAGAATTTTGATAAGCGATATTGTTATTTAAAAAAATATATAACCACATTTTATTAATAAAAACTAATTAAAACGTACTAATAAAACATAATTCAAGTAAACTACTACAACTTTCTGCTATAAATTTTCATAAAATTAAGTTCATAATAAAATAATGAATGAATTCTAGAAATTCCAAGTAGAACTAAAAAGCTGAAAAAAAAATACGAATAAAATTGTGGTCACTAATGTAGAACCTGAGCTCCTACTACAAGTGTCATGCGTCCAACCAACAGGCCAAGATTAGTTGTTAGTACATGTATTATGATTTATTATAATAGAGGTTAAGTTCTGTTTTCTCAGGTTATTTATATTATAGTAAAGGAAAATTTCAACAAAGCAGTGTCGGCTGACACACCTCAACCTGATCATGGCCCCAAAAATAAATAAAATTATAAAATATATTTATTAACATATACACCAACCCACAAATTGTCATCTCCTAAAAAAACTAAAATCATATTTCTCCTGCTAAATCTGCCGCTTCTTCTACTTCTTTCTTCATTTCTCCACAAGAAATAAAGAAATAGGTTTAGGCCATCTTGTTTGTTTTTAGTTCACATGAATATTAATATTTATTCTAAGTCGGGGGAAATCATTATAACTGTCCTTGAATTTAATAATTTTTTTTTTTTTTTTTTAGGCCTAATTCATCAATAGTTCCTTAAAGTTGACATTAATTTTCACTTACACATCTCAAGTAGTCTTGTTCATTTGGAACATCAATACTAAGTATCTATTGTGTTATTTTGACACTTTTGACTGACTCAACGTTATACTTGTACGACACGAACTGTGAGTGCTTTTGAGAAGTCTTTTTGGTGAATTAATTATTTTTTCCCTTCTTCTTCCTCAATTTTCTCTCTCCTTCCATCATCCATCGTGAATTTTCTTTTTCTCGTGCTTCCTCCTCAAGTTCTCTCTGCCACTTTCCATCAACCCTAACCATCACATGATTATTAAAAAAATTAGAATTTTTTTGTTGGGTATTATACTACTTGATTTCTTTTTCTTCTTCTTCTTCCTTGAGAATTAAATTTATTTTTTATCCATAATTCAATTCAAAATACACAATATTTAATTTTTTGGCCGACCATTTCTTTTTTCTGATAAAGAGGCTTGCATTGAGAAACATTGCTTTATGGTCTCTCTAAAAGGACAGAAATGATATATAATAATTAAAATTCTAGATCAGTTAGAATATTGTAACATCATATGATCCCCAGTCCTCTTCGTGCTGCGTTTAAACCCATTATTTTGCTTGTTGACATCTTGTAACGACTCATTTGGTCGTTTTGAGTACTAGAACTTTTTATTTAAAAAAAAATACTTTTCAATAGATTCTAAATGGATATTTTGGACTATTCATAACTACAATTATAGAATTAATGGGGTACTTTTAATAATTTATTTAGTTGGTGATTAAAGAAAATAACATTAAAATTTATAGTGGGTCACTTTCACACTTTTATAGTTGGTCTTATATAATAATTAAGGAATAAATATTCTATAGAAAGAAATTATAGGCTCTAGTAGTTATTTAATTGTTAATTAGTGGATAATTATTAACCCTAAATAATTAAAAGAGGAGAGAAGAAGACTTACGACCGAGCGAATCCTTACCTGCGGCGTCGAAGAGGTACCAGCGAATCAGATAAAGAATCAACCAAATCATAACCCTTGTGTATTTTATATATGAACATAGATTGTATGATTAATTATTTAATAATGGGGTGAAAGAATCAGAAACAGATATATAGATGGTGCTGCTTTGAACTTGGGTGGTAATTAATGATAGGAAAAGTTGGGTGGAAATCCTTGGAGTGCATTATTTACTCATTAGTCTTATATATTCAATTCTATTGTTGTCCATTTTTAGTAAATGTTAGGCGATAATTCATATTATTATTATTATTATTATTATAATGTTGGGGGTAAGAAAATTGAGGTGTTGTATTTATAAGGGTGTGCATATTGATATGACTAATGGAAAATATAATCAGTAACTAAAGTTCCTAATTGGGGCAACTGATTGGAGTACTGGTTGTGAGAATATTTTATAGGAGTAAGGTCATCATGGAATCTGGGTATTGCCATCGTGCAATATTTATGCAGGAGTATGGTTGAGGGTTGGCTGCCACTGGTTTCGTAACCGGTGGCTTCAAACATTTAATATTAGCATTGTGTTCTCGTATTATAAATTATAATTCGACATATTGAGATAGGTAATTAAATATAAGGCATAATATATTAATTGAATACCATTAAAGTTATGCAAATTGGAGGAAAATTGATTATGGAATCGGGTGAATTTTTGGGTCTAGGCTAGACATATAGTAACGTGGGTGGTGTCTATAGATTCATTAACTTACAAATTATGCATACTTGATAGATTGGAAACGTTCGAAGGTGTTAAGGAAAGGAAAGGCATTGGAGAAGTAGCTTGCCTGACGCCAGTTCTTCGGTGGAGGTAGGTTATGGTTTGTTCTATTTGATAGATAAACTTTTAATAGCGATTGATATGCATTGAATGATATTGTGAAGTTTTCTATGTACTTGACTGTGTGATTATGTGGCTTGGTTGTGTGGTTTGTGATTGGTCTAAAATCCTGAGACCGTGAGATTTATAATCTGAAAACCTCTCTATTGAAGTTATGCCTGAATAAAGAGGGCTTGATGTAATATTATTAATGAACTGAAAAGTAGTGATAATAAATGATAAATTAATAATATTATTGGATCGGAGTGTCACGTTCCGACACGGTATTTTTGGATCGGAGTGTCACGTTTCGACACAGTATTTTTGGATCGGAGTGTCACGTTTCGACACGGTATTTTTGGATCGGAGTGTCACGTTCCGACACGGTATTATTGGATCGGAGTGTCACGTTCCGACACGGTATAATTGGATCGGAGTGTCACGTTCCGACACGGTAACCTTAAAGGAAAAAGATATTGAATTAACTTAATGTACTCAATCTCAATGAACGCATTTCCCAAACAAGTGTGATGTAGAGGCATGAGTCCTCGTGTGTGTGCTTGATATTATGATTGATTACGTACTTGCTTCAACTGTTACTTGTTCATGTTGTGGTTTCTTATCACCTGCTAAGTGCTATAGTTGACTTTATACTATTATTCATTGTATATTAGTTTCTATTTTGGGTTGGCCGATGATACCTACTCAGTACGCGTTCCTTGTACTGACCCCTACTTGTGTTTTCTTCGTTTTTCTTTTGTGGAGTGCAACAAGTGTACCATCGACTTCGACTCGCCCTCAACTCTAGCCAGTCTCCAGCACATCAGATTTCAGGGTGAGTTATTCCTTCTATCTCGTGCTGGATTCTCTCAGTTATGGCGTGATGTCCTTGAATTTCGGACATGGACCATCATATTTACTTACTTTGGGGTCTCTAATACTTTTAGACTCGATATGTTAAGAACAAAATGTGATGACTTTCAGATTTTGGGGATAATATGTAATAGACTTTAGAGGTTTATTTGATTGGTTATTTTAATAAGTTTTGGAGCTTCCGCGTTATTGTTGCTAGTCGTAGTTAAATTATTGGTATATGTTGGGGTTTAGATTCCTTGGTCCGCCCACTTAGGAGGTGAAGTGTGGGTGCCACTCATGACTCAATTTAGGTCGTGACAAACTTGGTATCAGAGCGTTAGGTTCGATGATCTCATCACACAAGGACATGTCTAGTAGAGTATTGCGGAACGGTACGTGGACACCTTTACTTTTCTTCAAGAGGCTATAGGACTTTAGGAAAACTCACATTTTTCTTTCTTTCTACTATTACTTGAATCCAATTGGTATCTAGGTGATATAAATTGGTATCTGACCTTCTTCACTCTATCTCGCAGATGGTCAGAACTAGAGCAACAGGTGTGACAACACCAACACCGGCAAGACAGGGTACGCCTGAGCCAACCGTTGGGGCTGCAGCTAGAAGGGGAGCAGTGGCAAAAGGCCGTGGTAGAGGTCGCGAGAGAAGGCCCACTAGAGGCAGAGGACAAACACCTGGTCCAGCTAGGGATAGAGTGGTGACTCATCCACCGACTGACGAGATAGTGAGAGAGAGTGACGAAGGGGAAGATGAACAGATTCAAGAGAAGGAAGTACCACCCCTGCCTACTCCAGAGATGATTAATCAGGTTCTCACTTATCTTAGCGGGTTATCTGATCAGGGGCAGGCACCCTCAACATTTTCTTCACTAGCACCTCAAGTTTAGGGAGTACAACATGCAGCCGATGTGGCTCCTCGCATGGATGCGTCCTTGGAAACAGACACGTTTCCCCGATTGACTACAGGGCCTATAATGACTAGTGACCAGCATGATCTCTTTATTAAGTTCTTAAAGCTAAAACCTTCAGTTTTCAAGGGTACTGAATCTGAAGATGCTTATGATTTCCTGGTGGATTGTCATGAGTTGTTACATAAGATGGACATAGTGGAGCGATTCGGTGTTGAGTTTGTGACCTACCAGTTTCAAGGGGATGCCAAAATGTGGTGGCGGTCTCATGTGAAGTGTCGACTAGCAAAGGCACCACCTATGACTTGGACAACATTTTCTAGCTTATTTATGGAGAAGTACATACCCCGGACTTTGAGGGACAGAAGGAGGATGAGTTCCTGAACATAGAGCAAAGAAGGATGTCTGTTGCAGCTTATGAGGCTAAATTTCGTGCGTTATCCAGGTATGCCACTCAGCTTTGCTTCAGTCCGCAAGAGCGGATTCGCCGCTTTGTAAAGGGATTGAGGTCAGATTTGCAGATCCCAGCTTTACAGGTAGCTGCTTCTGCAAAATCTTTTCAGGAAGTGATTGATTTTGTGATAGAGGTAGAGGGGGTGAAGCTGAATGACTTCACCAAGGTGTCAACAGTTAAAAAGTTTCGTAAGGGAGGTGAGTTTAGTGGTTCGTACTCCAGAGGGCAGAGTTCAGGGGGCTATCCACCCCGTCCTATTCAGTCTTCATTGCAGGCTTCAGTTGAGGGTCCATTGCGGACCAATCAACCTTTTTCTGAGTTTGGGGGTTACCTCCAGTCTTCTTCGTCATCACAGAGACCTACACTCGACTCTAGGACTTGTTATGGATGTGAAGAGGTCGGACATATCAAGAAATATTGTCCAAAGCAGAGTCAGGCTCAGTACGATCAGAGTTACAGATCCCCAGCAGTTAGAGGTAGAGGTGGTCATGGTAGAGGCCATCATTCTGGAGGACGTGGTGGCCAAGGTAATGGTGGTCACCAGTTCAACCGGGGTGGCGGTTAGGTTGGAACTACTGGAGCGCAGCTCGGCAGAAGCAATGGACAGACAGGTGATAGGGCCCATTGTTATGCTTTCCTCGGGAGGTCAGAGGCAGAGACATCTGATGCTGTTATCACATGTACTCTTCTGGTCTGTGATCGCATGGCTTCTATATTGTTTGATCCTGGATCCATATTTTCTTATGTATCTTCCTCATTCGCTACTGGTCTTGATTTGCATTGTGATTTGCTTGACATGCCTATTCGTGTCTCTACTCCTGTTGGTGAGTCTGTGATAGTGGAAAAGGTGTATAGGTCTTGCCTTGTGACTTTTGTGGGGGGCGAGACTTATGTAGATCTGATTATTCTAGAGATGGTTGATTTTGATGTAATTTTGGGTATGACTTGGCTTTTTCCAAATTTTGCTATATTAGATTGTAATGCTAAGACTGTGACCTTGGCCAAGCCTGGGATAGATCCACTAGTGTGGGAGGGTGATTATATTCCCGCCCCAGTTCGTATTATCTCTTGTCTTCGTGCTAAGAGGTTGGTGAGTAAGGGTTGTTTAGCCTTCTTGGCACATCTCAGGGATGATACTTCCAAAGTGCCCTCAATCGAGTCTGTTTCGATAGTCCGTGAGTTTACAGATGTTTTTCCTTCTGACCTACCTGGTATGCCACCAGATAGAGATATTGATTTTTGTATTGACTTGGAGCCGGGGACTTGCCCCATTTCCATTCCACCTTATAGAATGGCCCCAACTGAGTTAAGGGAGTTAAAGGCCCAACTTCAGGAATTGTTAGGTAAATGTTTTATTAGACCGAGTACATCTCCTTGGGGTGCTCTAGTTTTATTTGTGAAGAAGAAGGATGGTAGTTTTCGGATGTGCATAGACTACAGGCAGCTGAATAAGGTAACTATTAAGAACAAGTACCCCATTCCTCGCATTGATGACTTGTTCGGTCACAGGGTGCTTGCGTCTTCTCTAAAATTGATTTGAGGTCCGGTTATCATCAATTGAAAATGCGGGCAACAGACGTGCCAAAGAATGCTTTTCAAACCAGGTATGGGCATTATGAATTCTTAGTAATGTCCTTTGGGCTTACGAATGCCCCTGCTGCTTTCATGAGCCTAATGAACGGAATTTTTAAGCCATATTTAGACCTCTTTGTTATTGTATTCATTGATGATATCCTGATATACTCGAAGAGCAGGAGGGAACACGAGGAGCATTTGAGAATTGTATTGGGGTTGTTGAGGGAGAAAAAGTTTTATGCCAAATTCTCCAAGTGTGAGTTTTGGCTCGATTCAGTGTCCTTCTTGGGGCACGTGGTTTCTAAGGATGGAGTGATGGTGGATCCCTCTAAGATTGAAGCAGTGAAGAGTTGGGTAAGGCCTACTAATGTTTCAGAGGTAAGGAGCTTTGTTGGTTTAGCTAGCTACTACCACCGATTCGTACATAGATTCTCTTTCATTGCTTCCCAGTTGACCAATTTGACCAAGCAGAATGTTCCAATTGTATGGTCGAATGAGTGTGAAGAAAGCTTCCTGAAACTCAAGACCTTGTTGACTACTGCACCAATTCTTGCCTTGCCCGTGGAAGGTAAGATTTTCATTGTTTATTGTGATGCTTCTTATTATAGTTTGGGTGCAGTGCTAATGCAAGAGAGGAATGTAATTGCCTATGCTTCAAGGCAATTGAAAGTGCATGAACGTAACTATCCAACCCATGATTTGGAGTTGGCTGCAGTTGTATTTGCATTGAAGCAGTGGAGGCATTATCTATATGGGTTCAAGTGTGACGTGTATACAGATCATCACAGTTTACAATATGTGTTCACCCAGAAAGATTTGAATTTGAGGCAGAGGGGGTGGATGGAGTTATTGAAAGACTATGATATTACTATTTTATATCACCCGGGAAAGGCTAATGTTATGGCAGATGCCCTAAGTAGAAAAGCAGGGAGCATGGGTAGTTTAGCCCACTTACAGGTTTCTAGACGCCCATTGGCTAGAGAGGTGCAAACTTTGGCTAATGACTTTATGAGGTTGGAAATACTTGAAAAATGAGGATTCTTGGCCTGTGTGGAGGCAAGATCTTCTTTTCTTGACAAGATTAAGGGAAAGCAGTTTGAGGATGAGAAGCTGAGTCGAATTCGAGATATGGTGTTGCAGGGAGAGGCTAAGGAGGTTGTGATTGATGAGGAAGGCGTCTTGAGAATTAAGGGGCGGGTGTGTGTGCCCCGTGTTGATGACTTGACTCATACTATTCTTGCAGAGGCTCATAGTTCGAGGAATTCTATACATCCTGGTGCAACCAAGATGTATCGTGATCTGAGACAACATTATTGGTGGAGTAGAGTGAAGCGTGACATTGTTGATTTTGTTGCCCAATGTCTGAACTGTCAGCAGGTAAAGTATGAACATCAGAGGCCTGGAGGGACACTTCAGAGAATGCCCATTCCGAAATGGAAGTGGGAAAGAATTGCAATAGATTTTGTGGTTGGTCTTCCAAAGACATTGGGTAAGTTTGATTCTATTTGGGTAATTGTTGACAGGTTAACTAAGTCTGCTCACTTCGTTCCGGTCAAGATGACTTACAATGCAGAGAAGTTAGCCAAACTCTATATCCGTTAGATTGTTCGATTGCATGGAGTTCCAATTTCCATCATATCAGATAGAGGACCTTGCATGCTGAATTAGGTACTAGATTGGATCTTAGTACCGCATTTCACCCTCAGACCGATGGACAGTTTGAGCGAACAATTCAAGTGTTGGAGGATATGCTTCGTGCGTGCGTGATAGATTTTGGTGGTCATTGGGATCAATTCTTACCTTTAGCAGAGTTTTCGTACAACAATAGCTACCACTCGAGTATTGATATGGCCCCATTTGAGGCATTGTATGGGAGGAGATGTAGGTCTCCCATTGGCTGGTTTGATTCATTTGAGGTGAGGCCTTGGGGTACCGATCTCTTGAGGGAATCATTAGAGAAAGTGAAATTTATTCAGGAGAAGATTTTAGCAGCTCAGAATAGGCAGAAGGATTATGCAGATCAGAAGGTCAGGGACTTGGAGTTTATGGAGGATGAGTAGGTCTTGCTAAAGGTTTCACCCATGAAGGGTGTGATGCGGTTTGGTAAGCGAGGTAAGCTTATTCCGAGGTACATTGGGCCATTTGAAGTTCTTAAGCGCGTGGGGGAGGTGGCCTATGAATTGGCCTTGTCTCCAGGGTTGTCAGGGGTGCACCCGATATTTCATGTGTCCATGCTGAAAAAATACCATGGTGATGGAAACTACATTATTCGTTGGGATTCAGTACTGCTTGATGAGAATTTGTCTTATCAGGAGGAGCCTGTAGCTATTATGGATAGGGAGGTTCGCAAGTTGAGGTCAAAATAGATTGCATCTATCAAGGTTCAGTGGAAGAATCGGCCAGTTGAAGAGTCCACTTGGGAGAGTGAGGCTGATATGCATGAAAGATATCCACACCTTTTTGTCGATTCAGGTACCCTTTCTTACCCTCACCTTCTTTTGATCGTTCGAGGACGAACGATGGGTAAATTGGTATCTACTGTAACGACTCATTTGGTCGTTTTGAGTACTAGAGCTTTTTATTTCAAAACAAAATACTTTCCGGTAGATTCTAAATGAATATTTTGGACTATTCATAACTACAATTATAGAATTAATGGGGTACTTTTAATAATTTATTTAGTTGGTGGTTAAAGAAAATAACATTAAAATTTATAGTGGGTCACTTTCACACTTTTATAGTTGGTCTTATATAATAATTAAGGAATAAATATTCTGTAGAAAGAAATTATAGGGTTTAGTAGTTATTTAATTGTTAATTAGTGGATAATTATTAACCCTAAATAATTAAAAGAGGAGACAAAAAGACTTACAACCGAGCGAATCCTTACCTGCGGCGCCAAAGAAGTACTAGCGAATCAGGTAAAGAATCAACCAAATCATAACCCTTGTGTATTTTATATATGAACATAGATTGTATGATTAATTATTTAATAATGGGGTGAAAGAATCAGAAACAGATATATAGATGGTGCTGCTTTGAACATGGGTGGTAATTAATGATAGGAAAAGTTGGGTGGAAATCCTTGGAATGCATTAGTTACTCATTAGTCTTATATATTCAATTATACTGTTGTCCATTTTTAGTAAATGTTAGGCGATAATTCATATTATTATTATTATTATTATAATGTTGGGGGTAAGAAAATTGAGGTGTTGTATTTATAAGGGTGTGTATATTGATATGACTAATGAAAAATATAATCAGTAACTAAAGTTCCTAATTGGGGCAACTGATTGGAGTACTAGTTGTGAGAATATTTTATAGGAGTAAGGTGATCATGAAATCTGGGTATTGCCATCGTGCAATATTTATGCAGGAGTATGGATGAGGGTTGGCTGCCACTGGTTTCGTAACCGGTGGCTTCAAACATTTAATATTAGTATTGTGTTCTCGTAGTATAAATTATAATTCGACATATTGAGATAGGTAATTAAATATAAGGCATAATATATTAATTGAATACCATTAAAGTTATGCAAATTGGAGGAAAATTGATTATGGAATCGGGTGAATTTTTGGGTCTAGGCTAGACATATAGTAACGTGGGTGGTGTCTATAGATTCATTAACTTACAAATTATGTATACTTGATAGATTGGAAACGTTCGAAGGTGTTAAGGAAAGGAAAGGCATTGGAGAAGTAGCTTGCCTGACGTCAGTTCTTCGGTGGAGGTAGGTTATGGTTTGTTCTATTTGATAGATAAACTCTTAATAGCGATTGATAAGCATTGAATGATATTGTGAAGTTCTCTATGTACTTGACTGTGTGATTATGTGGCTTGGTTGTGTGGTTTGTGATTGGTCTAAAATCCTGAGTCCGTGAGATTTATAATCTGAAAACCTCTCTATTGAAGTTATGCCTTGAATAAAGAGGGCTTGATGTAATATTATTAATAAACTGAAAAGTAGTGATAATAAATGATAAATTAATAATATTATTGGATCGGAGTGTCACGTTCCGACATGGTATTTTTGGATCGGAGTGTCACTTTCCGACACAGTATTTTTGGATCGGAGTGTCACATTCCGACACGGTATTTTTGGATCGGAGTGTCACGTTCCGACACGGTATTATTGGATCGAAGTGTCACGTTCTGACACGGTATAATTGGATCGGAGTGTCACGTTCCGACACGGTAACCTTAAAGGAAAAAAATATTGAATTAACTTAATGTACTCAATCTCAATGAATGCATTTCCCAAACGAGTGTGATGTTGAGGCATGAGTCCTCGTTTGTGTTCTTGATATTATGATTTATTATGTACTTGCTTCAACTGTTACTTGTTCATGTTGTGGTTTCTTATCACCTGCTAAGTGCTATAGTTGACTTTATACTATTATTCATTGTATATTAGTTTCTATTTTGGGTTGGCCGATGATACCTACTAAGTACGCGTTCCTTGTACTGACCCCTACTTGAGTTTTCTTCATTTTTTTTTGTGGAGTGCAGCAAGTGTACCATCGACTTCGACTCGCCCTCAGCTCTAGCCAGTCTCCAGTACATCAGATTTCAGGGTGAGGTATTCCTTCTAGCTCGTGCTGGATTCTCTCAGTTATGGCGTGATGTCCTCGAATTTCGGACATGGACCATCGTATTTACTTATTTTGGGGTCTCTAATACTTTTAGACTTGATAAGAACAGATGTCCTTGATGTGATGACTTTCAGATTTTGGGGATAATATGTAATAGACTTTAGAGGTTTATTTGATTGGTTACTTTAATAAGTTTTGGATCTTCCGCGTTATTGTTGTTAGTCGTAGTTAAATTATTGGTATATGTTGGGGTTTAGATTCCTTGGTCCGCCCACTTAGGAGGTGAAGTGTGGGTGCCACTCATGACTCAATTTGGGTCGTGACACATCTGAATCAAGTCTAGTAGAGGAGGAGAGCAACATCTGGAGGTTTGTAGGGAGGAGGAGCCGTTGGGTTTGGGGTGGGTAGGGGTGGAGAGGACGATTGGGTTGGGTGGGGTGAAGATGGCGACTGGGTTGGGCATAGGGTGATGAAAGTTTTTTTTAAAAATTATTATTTGAATTAAAATCCCACATGTCATCAAATTTGTGGCCATTTTTTTTCTTACTCAAAAGTTATTATTTGAAATTATATATATATACATATATATATATATATATATATATATATATATAATATCACATGTCTTCGTTTGATTCGTCAATTTGACACATCATCGGTGAGTATATTACACAGATTTGTGTAATCTGGTGATTGTAAAAAAAAAGTGTCAAAATGACATAACGGGACTCTACATAAGGTGTCTAAAATAAACAAAGCCCAGTTGAGGTGTCTATGAGAAACTTAATGCCAACTTTAGGTGGCCACCGATGAGTTCATCCTTTATTTTATTTTCAATGTTGGTTAGAAATTTTGCAAATGTTGTTGATAAATTAGGAATTTTGATTGTGTGTAATAGTCCAATTTTTTAAAATGATTTTATTGCAAAAAGAGAATCATACCAATAAGAGGAGAAGGCATAAAATGAATAATTTTATAATTTTATTTATTTGTGGGTCCATGATTATATATTTATTTTATTTTTTTCTGTTTAATTGAGCCTATTGCCCAAATACACTAAACGAAACAAAGAAATTAAAAAAAAACAAGGGCATATGAGTCCAGCCCATTAGATTCTCATCCCTTAAACATATGCCTAGAAGTTAGGGTTCCCTAAAACACATCGATCTCTTCATTTCCTAATTCCGGCTCCTCGCTTCTTTCCAGCATACCCTTTCAATCTGAGTAATGTTCTCACTGTGGTTGAACAAAAGATTCTGCCTCCTCTTACTATGGATCATCAACATGATGATGTGGATATTCTTACAAATATGAATTTTAGTTATCAATAGTAAGTATTTCATTCTCTTCAATATTCCTTTCCCCTTTGTTTGTGTTTCTGACATCTTTGTTGTAAGTTGTGTTCTTCGATATAATGGACTGTGCTCTTTTTGTTGATCTTCTCAATGCCATCTGATGGGGGATGAATTATTCACTAGGTAGGGATGCTTCATTAACCTCCTTTGTTGCCTGTACTCTACTTACTTGTTCCACTTATTTTCTTCAGGTGGTGCTTGACTGGGGTGCATGTATAGCTCCATTCCGCCACTTCCAACTACTGATAATTGTTTCCTCCAGGTTTAAGCGCCTAAACCTTATAACTCCCATTTTGTCGAATCCTTTTTTGTTGGCTGAGATAGCCTAGGCTAGTAATGGTCCATGATTATACGATATTAAAATAAAAAAAATATTATTTTATTTAGTTGTGGGGTCCATGATTGCATGACATAAAAAAAATTTAATTTATCATGTTAAATTTATTTTAATGAAAAATGTAATTTAATGATTTTAAAAGATAAAACTTAAAAGTATTAAGTTGAGTGATTTTAGTGATATAAAATAAAATTTAATGTCTTAACTAGATAATTTTCCATAGTTGAGTGACCTTTCAAGATATTAACGCCTTAGAAAGATAGATGGGCATGAGGAGTTTTGTAAAGTTTTTAGGTGGTATTCATTTTTTTGTTTATTTTTTATTTTTTATCTGATAAATATATTAGGTCCTTCAATTAATTCAAATTTGCATCGCGTAAGGTTCATATAAGTGAGTTAGTTCACTTTGATGTATGGGGGTCCGCCTCTACTCTTTTTTATCAGGTTATAATAATTTGTGACTTTTTTGAATTCTTAATTTCTCGTCTTACTAGTACTATATATCTTAAAATATCGAAGAATTATGTTAGCTTTATTCTTCCTCTGAGATGAATCTCAATATAATTTATCACGATCTTCACAGGCAAAGAAATCAGAAGGATAGGAACCATGCACGCAACAATAAGAAGGAAAAGAGACATGATCCCTTAATCAAAGGGATATAGATTTGCACAGCCCTGCAACAGTTAAATCAAGCCCACCTTGTTTTATAATCAAATCTGAAGATTAGTAATCTAATCCAAGAATCAAGCAAAGCTGCTTGAAGAAAGAAGAACAGGTCCAAGGCTATCTTGAATGAAATCTGAAGATCAGCAATCACAAGAGACAATTAAGTCAAGAATCTAGAAGATCATCACAAGAAGGAAGTAGAAGTGATTTTACCATGCAAATATCTAATATGGACATGGATCAACAAATCACCCCAATAAAGGAAAGTGATTTTACCATGCACATATTCAATATGGGCATGGATCAACAAAATGCCTCAATCAAGGAATCCATCAATATCCTTGATTGAAATACCCTTGGGTTTTCCTTTCAAGAGCATATACCTATCTATATAAACCTGCCTTTACATTAGTTGTGAAGTACGCACTTCACTTGAACTTGTAATGTTGTATTATGTTGTCTTTCATAAAAGCATTGTATTCTTATGAGTATACAACTGAAAAACAAAAGAGAAAGAAGAAAATGAGTGTAGGTTATAGGAGTAGAGGTTGTGTCAAACTAGAAGTTCTGATTTGCACATCAGACAGGATTTACAGTCGAAATACCTTGTACTGCCTAAGTTCTTTTCTAGCTCTTAAGGAAACCATAGAAACCCTAGGGGACTGGAAGTAGGCACCACATCAGTGTTCTGAACCAATATAAAAATCTCTGCGTTGTTTACTTACTGCATTTACTATGACTTTATAATTGTGTTACTAACTTGCAGGTAAGTTGACTTACCAATACAGGAAGTCGACAGAAGAAATTTTAATTCACCCCTTCTTTACTTTCAATTGGTATCAGAGAAGGTCTCACAGATAAAAAATGTTTAACCACACATGAGCAAAGATCCATGGCAAAGTATTAGATTGCCAACGCTCTACTTCAAGATGGACATTTCTCAAACTGGCCACCCTACTTCAACGGTCAGCATTACTCTCACTGGAAAGATATGTTCAGAATCTTCGTGACTTCAAAAGACCTACAAGCTTGGATTGTAATAAAAAAGGGTCTAAAGCTTATTCTCGAACTTGCTGTAAAAGACGATACCGACAAAACTTTCGATCTTGAATCTTTCGATGATACAAAGGAACAACAATAGGTAATTCAAACTAACGCTAGACCTATAAGTTTGTTGTATTATGCAGTCAGCGAAGCAGAATATGACAAAATCTCAACATATGAAACTGCAAAAGAAATATGGGACACACTTTAATGTATAAAGGAACCAACAAAGTTAAAGAAACTCGGATCAGTTCACTGGTCAACGAATATGAGTTATTCAAAATGGAAGAAAATGATAATGTGGAAGACATGTTCTCAAGGTTCAACAAAATTATTTGCGAACTCAAATCTCTTGGAATGGTATACTCTAACGGATTACAAGTCAGGAAGCTAATCTGAAGTCTTCCCAAGGCTTGGGAAACAAATGATGTTATTCTTGAAGATGGAGATCTGCAAAAAATGACCTATGATGAACTTCGTGGAAACTTGATGGCATACGAGCAGAATTATATTAACAAATACAATAAAGATGACAAAGAAACTTCTCACCTTTACTATTGGAACAACTAAAATCGAGGAAGAAGCTGATGAATATCAAAGTGAAAGAATGACTCTTATAAACAGATGAGTTAGACAAATGCTCTGACAAAGAAGGCAGAGACCTCAATCAAACTATACGAACAATGATATCAAGGAAATTATGATAGATATTATTATTGTGGAAAACCAGGACACATCAAACAGAGCTGTCCAAAACGAAAAAGGAGAAAAAATCGGAGAATTGAAAATCCAACAAGTGTCAGGGCTTGGAGACAAGGAGAAACATCCGAAGATGATCATATGATGAAACTGCCAGCATGTGTTTCATGGCACGAGCCGAAACAAGTGAGGTAAAAACTTACAATTGTTCAAAATGTAATAACTTACAAGATTCCTTGGATATGGTTTGTGACGAATTGCGGAAAGTAATCGATGAATACAACAAAATTGCTCAAGAAAAGAAGGACTGGCAAATACTTCTAGAAGAAAGTCAAATTGAAGTCGACTTACTACAAGAGGAACTAGAGGAAGTAAAGATGAAACTGAATAGCATCAGAAAATCTCCTAGTCATAGCTCTAGTTAGATCTAACAGATCTAATCTTAACCTCATCAGAAACTCCCCTAACTATGGCTCCATTGGATCTAACAATTTTTTTCCCCTAGTTCATCATGCTGAAGCTTTTGTTAACTTCACTTGTTATACTTGTGCTGACCTTGGTCACAAATCTTTTAAATGCAAGAAATTTTCTTCTGTAAAATGGATTTGGAGATCAAAAGTTGTTAATCCTAACCCTTAAGGACCCAAAAATACTTGGGTACCTAAAAGAAATTAATCTACTTGTTTTGCAGGAGCAGACCAAAATAACCTACAAAAAGGGAATGATGGTAATAGAAAGTGGATGCTCCAGACATATGTGCGGAAATAAAGAAAATTTCAAAACTCTTAACAAAATCGATGGAGGATATGTACGATTTGGTGACAATGCAAAAAGAGATGTAGTAGGAGTTAGATCAATCACTCTTATCTCGTCATGTGATCTATCAGAAGTATTCCTGGTGGAAGGACTTAAAAACAACCTGCTTAGCATCAATCAACTATGCGTTGTTGGATTCGAAGTTTCATTCAATGCTACAGCTTGCACCATCAGACATGCGACTAAGGACATCACAATCATTGGAGATCTTGTAGATAATATCTACGTTCTAAACAACGTGGACTTACCAACACTTACATGTCTAACTGCAGTATCAAATGATTCTTGGATATGGCACAAAAAACTTGGTCACGCAAGAATGCACGCCTTAGAAAAATTGTCCAGACTTGAACTAGTCATTGGACTTCCAAGATTAAAATTCGAAAAGAACCATATATGTGACGTCTGTCAACTTGGTAAGCAAACTCGTTTTTCATTCAAGAACAAGGATATTGTAAGTACTACTAACCCTTTGCAACTTCTTCATATGGATAATTTTGGTCCCACTCGAACTGCTAGCATTGGTTGTAAGAAATATGCTTTCGTCATCGTTGACGACTTTTCAAGATTCACTTGGAAAATTTTCTTATCTCATAAAAATGAAGTTTTCTCTAACTTTGAAGTGTTTTGTAGAAAAGTACAAAGAGAAGAAGGATACTTCATCTATACGATTCATAGAGATTATGGTGGAGAATTTGAAAATAAAGCATTTGAGGAATTCTGTGATAAAAATGGTTTCACTCAAAAAAATTTCATCTCCTAGATCACTTCAGCAAATGGCATGGTAGAAAGTAAAAAATTGTTTGTTACAAGACATCGCCAGAACCATGCTTCTTTGATCGAAATCTTCCTTATCCCTTCTGGGCTGAAGTAGTAATTACTGCATACAATATTTTTAAAATATCTTTAATAGATGCCTTATCAGACTGATTTTAAAGAAAACTTCATATGAGCTATGGAGAGGTAAGAAGCCAATTATTAGCTATTTTCATCCTTTCGGATGCGAATGCTTTATTCACAACAATGGTAAGACAAATCTAAGTAAGTTTGATCCAAGAAGTGATGAAGGTATATTCTTAGGTTATGCACCAGTCAGTCGTGCATTTCGAGTTTTTAATAAACAAAAAGTGTTGAAGAATCTGTTCATGTCGTTTTGATGACACTAACCCAAGGATACCAAAAATAGAATCAACAGATGATGAAACTACTCTTATATTGAGAATTTCTCAACACTTCCGAGAAAATTACAACAGAGGAGTCGACTACTCCAGAACCAAAGTCGACTAGTCCAATCGTAAAGACATACACTCCCAAAGAATGGAGACACACCGCCAGCTATCCAAATCACTTCATCATGGGTAAACCAACAAACTCAATACAGACTAGAGTTTTATTGAGAAAACAAGCATCTTTAGCACTTGTGTCTCAACTTGAACCTAAGCGTATAAATGAGGCAATGGAAGATGAATCTTGGAGACAAACAATGAAAGAAGAACTCGACCAGTTTGAAAGAAATCAAGTATGGACTCTCACTGAATGACCGAAATCTGTTCCATAATTGGAACCAAATGGGACTTTCGAAATAAGCTAAATGAAGATGAAAAAGTCATTTGTAATGGGAGAACTCACATTCTTCCTCGGACTACAAATCAAGGAGTCAACAAATGGGACGTTTATTAGTGAAACTAAATATACAAAGGAACTGATCAAAAAGTTCGGCCTTGACAAGGGAAAATCGTTTGGCACTCCAATGATTCCATCCACTTGCCTTAAAACAGAAGCACCAAGTAAAGACGTGGATGCAAAAATGAATCGAGGAATGGTTGGATCACTACTTTATCGTACTGCTAGCCGACTAGATATCATGTATAGTGTATGCAAGTGTGCGAGGTTTCAATCTGCTAAAAAAGAGTCACATCTTACTATAGTAAAGCGAATTATTCGCTATTTGATTGGAAATTTAGACTTAGGGCTTTGGTATCCGTACTCATCCCATTTTGATTTGATTGGCTATTCAGATGTTGTCTTTGCAGGTGACAAAAATGATCATAAAAGTACAAGTGGAACATGCCAAATTTTGGGTCAATCGTTGATCTCCTGGCATAACAAAAGGCAAACCTCGATTGCACTATTCACTACTGAATCTGAATATCTAGTCATGGGAAGTTTTGGTACTCAACTACTATGGATGATGCATCAATTACTTGATTATGATCTTTCTTATGAAATTGTTCCTATTTTCTACGATAATACTAGCGCTATAAATTAGCCTTTCTAAATATACTGTGCATCATTTTAGGGCCAAACATATTGACAGTAAGCATCATTTTATTCGTGATCATGTTGAAAATGGTGATTTCTCTTTATAATTCATAGATTCTAAAAATCAATTAGCTGAATTTTACTAAACACCTTGCTTGAGGAAAGATTTTGTTTTCTTCGAAATTGTCTTGGAATTACCTGGTTTAATTGATATGATTTATTTTCCTTTTATGATTTTAATGTTTGTTTTGGTTTCAGACCTTATTTAATGCTACTTCGCCCTTTTCTATTCTCCATAAGCAACCATCTTTTCAATAATCACTCGTCTTTTCACCATTTCCTTTCTGTTTTCCCCTCTTTCCTTTCAAAACCCTTCATCTTTTCTTTCTCTCTCTCTATTTATATGCACTATTCCTTCTATCTCCCTCTTTCAACTATGCCTAGAAATCGATCCATGGCCTCTCTCAAGAACTCAGCTCCTTCGAGTTCCTCTGAAGTTCATATCTTGTCCCTCTCCTCCGATTCATCCGATGAATCGCTAGGATCATTGTCTCCCTCCTCCAAAAAGAGAGCCTCTTGCGCCAAGAAGAAGGCTCCAAAGATACCTCGTCCAAATATGACAGGATCCTTTTCTCCAGAAGACAAGCAATGCTTTTGGGGGATTGAGTAGAAGAACAAGTATGATCTCTTCAAAACTCGACCAATTGTTCCTGGTCGCGTTATCAATCTCAGTCAACTTAGGGACTCCAACTACCCTGTAAGTTCATATCTCAAGGCTAAAAAAATATCCTTTTTGTTTAGTCTGTGTGGTCTTGAATTTTTTGAAGAAGTTGTTCAACTTCTCTATGCAGATCTTCGCATATCTACTTACAGTAGTGAGATGGAAATCCTAGTGATGGGAAATCGTATTATTGTTAATGAACTGTTGTTTGCAGATGTGTTTGATACAAAATTTTCTGGTGTAATTCCTTACATGAACGGGTTTGTCCTGATGAGATTGAAGTTTCTCTGGAATGGGCTAAGAAAGTCGTGGTAGAACCTGATTCTAACCTATCTGAGTTTGGACCTCTATCTCTTTGCTTTGAACAATGCATCTTAGCACACATTGTTGCAACCATTCTCATTCCTAGGAAGGGATCTCTGAGTAACATCTCGAATCGGGATGTATTTGTCCTCTACTACCTCCTCAAGAAGTATTGCATAAACTATGAGGTTTGGTTCAAATAATACATGCTGGAAAGTGCTTGAGATCCTAACGCTTCTGCAAGTCTGCCTTATGGGCTGCATCTCGCGTATTCTGATTGATCGCCTCGTGGATCTCTCTATATTTATACATGTTGTTATCAATGCTACTTATGATTTTCGTACTTTCTCTAGTATGGGGTATGTGCAGGTAGAAAACAAGTGGGTGAAAAAGGACTGTGTAAAGGCATGAGTTGAAATAATCAAACCCACAAAAAATTCTGCAGAGTCGGCTGCCCTCCTACTACAGGATAATGATGAACTCAAGACTTGCATTCTGGAAGTGGAATGGGGACTGGAGGCTTTTCACCAAGCAGTTGAAAAGATATTTCGCTTGAAAAAGGAGACGAGTACTGACGTGGATAAGTTTCGTATTGCTATGACAAATATCAAACAAGAAGGAATCTCCATTGTCAAAAAGTTGATCCAACAAGTTGACGCTCTTAAGAGTGGAGTCAGCTCTTCCAACAATGATCTTGGAGTCACTGTCCAGACATCCTACTCCAATCTCTCTTGAAATGTGGAATGCTCCTACAACTCCTTCTGTGGCAAAGTCATCAACACTCTAAAATACTTTCTGGCCGATCGCTAACTCCTAACCTTAGATATTTTTTCTTTTAACTGTTTTTGTTGAACTATCTTTCAATAGGGGTTTGTCCCTACTTCTGTTTTGTGGATTTCTCCTGAAGATTCATAGTCTTCTTAACTGCTACCCTAATATTATCTACTATATTTCTTCTTTGTCATTACTATGTGTGCCCTCTTTTTCCTCTTTTTTATTATGTCAAAGGGGGAGAAAAAAAACCTACACCACAATTTTCATATAGACAGGGGGAGCTACCAGCACAACAAGGAAGCATAAAGACAGGGGGAGCTACACGTAAACATTAGGGAAGTTTCACTATCTTTCAACACTATATTCAATTGTGAATTAATTGTCATTATCAAAAAGGGGGAAATTGTTAACTCCATAGAATCAATTGATTTTGATTAACGACACTTAATAATTAATCATGCTCTTTGCAGGAAAAGAATCCAAAAGGAAAGAAACCAAGCACGCAACACTAAAAAGGAAAAGAGACATGGTCCCTTAATCAAAGAGATATATATTAGCACAACCTTGCAATGGTTAAATCAATTCAATCTTGATTTATAATAAAGTATCTGAAGATCAGCAATCTAATCCAAGAATCAAGCAAAGCTGCCTGCAGAAAGAAGAATAGGTCCAAGGCTATCTTGAATGAAATCTGAAGATCAGCAATCACAAGAGACAATTAAGTCAAGAATCTAGAAGATCATCAATAGAAGGAAGTAGAAGTGATTTTACCATGCACATATCTAATATGAACATGGATAAAAAAATCACCCTAATCAAGGAAAATGATTTTAGCATGCACATATTCAATATGGACATGGATCAACAAATCGCCTCAATCAAGTAATCCATCAATATCCTTGATTGAAATATCCTTAGGGTTTCCTTTCAAGAGCTTATACGTATCTATATAAACATGCCTTTACATTTGTTGTGAAGTACGCACTTCACTTGAACTTGTACTATTGTCTTTCATAAAATCATTGTATTCTAGTGAGTATACAACTGAAAAAAAAGAAGAAGAAGAAACTGAGTGTTCATATTGTCTGATTTGCACATTAGACAGGATTTACAGTCGAAATACCTTGTACTATCTAAGTTCTCTTCAATCTCTTAAGAAAACCCTTGAAACCCAAGGGGACTGAAAGTAGGCGCCACATCGGTGTTCCGAACCAATATAAAACTCTATGCGTTGTTTACTTACTGCATTTGCTATTACTTTATAATTGTGATACTAACTTGCAGGTAAGTCGACTGACCAATACAGGAAGTCGACTGAAGGAATTTTAATTCACCCCCCCCCCCCCCCCCCCCCCTTTCTTTACTTTGAAATACATGGGCAGCAATTCCCCGAGGCCATACGAAGCCTCATTTCTCCCCCCTCTCTTTAGAAAGCACAACTTGACATGTACTCTTTTTCAGCCCATATATATATATATATATATATATATATATATATATATATATATATATATACTAGTCCTTGTGAACATGCAACTTCAAATAAAAAAGTTGAGTCATAAAATAGAAAATGCTATCAGGATTAATTTTATCACTTTCATTGTATTTATTAAAAAAAATCATAACAGTAGACCTAAGCATTTGTCATTAAAGAAAAGTATATGTAGCTAACTAAGATAATATAGCCTCTAATACTATGAATACGTCAATACCAAATATGTGCGATTTATCCTTTGTAATATCATGTTCAACACTTTGTGTGTATGTCACGTAGTAATTTGTAAAGAAGAGATGTAGTGAAGGAAAACAAACTACAAATTTAAATGTACAATTAAAAATTACTAGAATTAAAATTACTCGTATTATTAGGATTACTAAAATTGTCAGAAAAAAAATATAAATATGAACACTTAATTTCATCAATAGAGAAATTCCTTAATAAACAGAGACATTTGGGATATGGAACACTTCTTAGCTATTTTGATTTAAGCATATACATGAAGAATCAACATGTAAAAGAAGGAAGAATTAGAAAAGAATAAAACTATCGAAAATTAAAAAAAAGTACTTCAAGTTGCTCGACTTCATGATGATTGATCCTTCTCAGGTATGTTTTTCAACCATTTCACATGATAACTTGATTCCTGTAACGACCCGAGTGCACCCCCTAACCGTTACATGCGTATTCGACCTCTCGGAGGTCTTATACAAGACCTTAGCATTCGTCATAGCATTTATCATAGAAAAATAGCGGAATTAAAACTTTTTCATAATATAACACAAGACTTAAACAGTCACCTCATTTAAACCTTTAATACAAAATCGGAGTACTACGTCTCAAGGTAGCCATCTTAACACATGACTACAACACAAGAGGGACACAACCCTTACAATACAAAAGAAACTACTATCTAGTACATAGAACTTAAGGAAACTCTTTAACATAAAGGTCTTTGAATCTTTAAGGACACACCCGAACTTGGGAATAGTAAGCCAAGCTCACCAATTCTAGGAAAGACCCTTTAGTCACCATCACCTACACTTGGTGTAAAAAGATGAAGAAGAATGATGTTAGTACAAGAATGCACTAAGTATGATAACCATGCAAAACATGCTCTTAAAAGGACATTTAGTTGGAAACTATGCATCATGCCTTTTTAGAGAACCTTCAAGAACATTTAGTACATAGGCACAATATAAACCACATACATCATCATACACACGGAAACCATTCATAATAGCACATAGAGCCACTTGTAACATTTTAGGCACATTCAATGCATACAATACATTACCTTCCTCTTTATCTTAACTCCTTTCCTCAAGCAACCCTTAGGGAATACTTGGTGCAATGTATTGCCTTAAGGTTACCAAGGGTGAACTTACATATAGCCTTCATCAATCCAACCACATATATTCATAGAGTCATAAGCACACCATAAGACATAGTCTTCACATAGGAACCATCACCTAAGACAACCCCTAAGTCACACTAGTGCAATGTGCAAGTAGCATCCCATAATACTACTCACACCAAGTGTTCCTAGGAAGCCACCATAGACTAGGTACATCATATTCAACAAGTCATAACATCTTCATTTAACATTAGACATAAGACCAACATACTTCATAACATCATATAAGGACTCATTACTTTACTACATCATTAGTCATAACCCATTTAGTTCATATCATAGGTAAACCACCCTCACAACCCTTCACAAGCTCACTTGTGCAATGTACACATGGAGTCCCATACCCCCACATATACTAAGCAAACCCATTAAGAAGTCATAAGTGTAATTCACATACATAAACATACTTCATGTCTTGACATAAGTAAAGTAAACCTTAACATGCTTTCATATTAACATACATAGACCATAGTCTTCATTACATAAAGAGCCTAATCATAAGGTCCCTTAGAGTCCACTTGTGCAATGCATAAGTAGGGTCCATAGTCCTACCTACACTAAGTAACTCTTCAAGAAATCATGACAAGAGTTCATATTCTTATCTTAGTTCATTTCTTAACTTTCGGGAGACATTGCCATAACCGACATAGACCATGTGAGCTACATGGAATCCGGTGTTCTAGTCCCACACCGAAAATAGAGGGTACTACTTGCCAAAGTAGGACCTACATACATAATAGCTATCTAGTGGATCCACTAAGATAAGACCTACGGGGGCACGTAGTTATGGAACAAGGAGATTGCTACTAGAAACCTTGACTTACTAGGCGTGGAGGTTTCCATCTCATGAGACAACATCTATGTTGGGAACCCGGACTTGCTAAACGTGAAGGTTCTCTTGTGGGATGCCGGACTTGCTAAACGTGAAGCCCCCACTCTCATTTTTCATGTTCACTCGGTGCTAAGCTCCAACTCCCTTTTTAAACATCTTTAAGCCTTTATTTAACATTGGTTCATAAAATAGGCTTTAGTGACTTAATCCCTCATATCATATAGCTCAAAGGTTTCTAAGATTAGAATGACCTTTCATCAAAGAACCTACATTATGTGAGAATGACCTTTCACATAGTCATACCATATTCATAACATAGTCTAGTTTAGAGTACAATTGAGGAAACCTTTCAAGAGACTCACTTTCACTAGATTATCATAAACCTTATTCATTCATTCATGTGTGTGTACATATGTGAGAAAGCCTTTCACATAAACACCTTTATACAACACATATTCATACCTTGCTAATCATACACTTTGCATGCATAATAAGATATAAGGGTGCGTATAAGAGTTCACCTTTCAATAGACACCATAGCACATCATATTCATAGCTTTACATGTAGAGTGTGTGCGTGCATATTGGTCCTCATAGTGACATATTAGCAACAACATTGATATTGAGTGTTCTTCCCTTAAAGGGATCACAACACATTCACAATGTCCCCAATTCATGAGCAATTCACATATAAAGCCCTTAGGGATTCTAGACCACACACCCACACTTCATCATAGGAGACAAGGACACATTCAACATTGAATAGGTCTCCTAACATGTATATGATCAAACATTCATATAGGGGTCATATAGGTAAGGGTCATTCCACAATAGTACCTAACATAATCAATCATGTAGACCACACCTTATCCCTAACATTATCATTCACATTATACTCCTCATCATCAACACACTTTAAACATCATGCTAGCATCGAGGATTTCATACATAACCTTCATAGCATAACTTCATAAACATATGCATCATAATCATCAATTCACTTCACATCTATTGCCTTCAAGGCCATGATCTCAACATGCATAGATAGAAAAGAAGTGAACACCTCCACCATAAGTGGATCAAACCACACCACATCAATTCTCATACTATAGACTAGAAGTTAGGTCAACTTACCAATTCTCCAAGCCATGATCACCATGGACCAATCCTCAACAATTCATAATAAATTGACATAGGTAGCAATAGGAATCAACAATGTAATTCAATATCATAAACATAGTCTAAGTACAATTCCATAAACAAAGGGATTAACCCATAACTTTGCCCATAAGGCCATAATTCTCAACTCATCAATATACCAACAATTCAACATGAATAAGCATAGATAATAATAGTAAACATCAATACAATCTAATCTAAACATAATTTCACCAATAGAGATCATATTCATAAAGACCCACATCATAGGCCAATTTTGAGAATTTGGGGATCATGGGTTCTTCAAGAATTCCTTTGAAAATTGTCTTAAAAACATTGATTCCACATTAATTCATCAATAGAATGATTTAGAAAATCATTTGCCAAGGAACCCATGTTTAGATTGAAAATTGGGAATTTTGGTTTCTGAATCACTTTTAAAAATCTTTGATAGAACTCCTTGAATGAGAGGTTATTCAAGAATCAAGAGTCACCATACCTTAATTATTGAAGACCCATGAAATTGAAGAAGAAATCAGTTGAAAACCCATCTTCTAGCTTGAGCTTCATCAAGGTCTTCAATGGAGTTTTTGAGAGAATCTATTTTGAGAGGGAAGGGTCAATTTGAAGAATGAGGTCTAATTTTAGGTTTTGGGGTTTTAACCAACTTAAAATACCCTAAAATAGGTAGAATAATCGTTTATAATAATTCCCCAAAGTACCTAAACTACCCCTCACTTAGTTGGACCTTTTAAACAAGTCAAACTTGAGTTTTTATTTTCGCAGATTTCGTCGAGAAACAAGTTCGTGATGCGGAGGTGTTACCACAAGTTTTTTGGAAATTAAATTCGAGACAGTAGAGTCCGCGACATGTCCACGACGCAGATCAAACTTTTGTTCCTTGGTGAAGCTAGTCCGCGACGCGGACATGCTCCCTCCAAGTACAACTTCAAGCTGCCTTGGCAGCTTGCTTGGCCAAGGTTGGGGTCCTCCTCGGGGACCCTTAGGGTGGCCCCCGGGGCGTCGTATCTAAACGTTTTGACCCTAAAAACATTTATTAAAACACTAGGGTCACCTCCACTGATTTTAGACTCCAAATAACACATAAAAACATGAACAACATACTAGAACACACCAACACGTAAAAGACTAGTTTCCGAACGTCTTGGTCGTTCTTTGACGTTTGACTTCCAAACTCTTTAAAACTGACTTAAAAGGCTATTCTTCATTATTTTGACAAGTTATTAATGCATAAAACCCATGTGAGGCTCTACTTTATCCTACTTTATTTTGAGGGTCGTTACAATTCCTCCCTTTTTCAACTCTAAGAATATATAGACCTCATCATTTAAAATCGGGTGAAAAACATAAATATACAATTTAAGTATCTAAATAACTTCTATATAACAATAGTTTGACTTTTCACCTACATAACAATAGATTTTTTTACAAAACAAAACAAATTTTAAAAAATAAAATAAAAATTGGGGAATTAAATAATAACGAAAACGTTTCAATATTAAATAAGATTTCTTTACTTAACTTTCTCTCATTCTATTATTTACCTTCCACAACAATTAATTGATCTTCACTCTCATAATTTCAAAACAAGTATTGTAACCAAAATAAAACTCTCTATCTTCTTTGACAATCATTTCAATGGCATAAAGCAAAAAAATATCAATTTTAATTTAGCACTGGAATATCGGGTGTAACAAGCATGTATCAGATTTTAAATTATTATTTTTAGTTTGATTGCTAAAGTATATAGTTCGTTTTTTTGTTGTTTTAAGTTTTTGTTGTTGTTTTTGTTGCTTGAATTTTTATTTAAATATATGTGTTAACTATGAAAAATATTGCTTGAATGAATGCTTCATATGTTGTTCGTCACACCAATTTTAATTAGTTTGATTATATAAAACGATTGGAAAATTCTTGGTTAAATTATGGTGTATATCTTGGTTTAGTTTATGTATTTCGTATTATAGTGCACTGTACAAAAATTTAATCATAATGTACAATATTGTTCAAGATAGCAATGTTAAACTATCATGTGCACATTTTTTTTATTAAATTGATTATACTTAAAAAATGGTAATTTCTTGGTTAGTTTGTGGTGTATATATTGGTGTATGTCATCTATTATATATTAGATTGAACTGTACACCAAATTAAAGCATCACCATATACTCCAAAGAGTCACCATACTGTACATCAAAGCACCATATTAAATAGTAAAAATTATATAAAGCACATAGTATAATAAACAAATTGCTTCCTGTCCCTACTCTTTCATAAATTACGAATTTCCCTTCTTTTTATTGTGTTGTGGATACTTTAATATGTGGCCGGATACTTTAATTAAGAAGCTGTAATTATCAGGTTAGTGCGTTAAAAAAGGGATTTTAACAATTTTATGCGTTAATTAAGGGATTCAAAAATTAACTGCCACAATTCACGCATACGTTTAATGCATCTGCAAATCGTTCAATCTTAAAACACTACTGAACTAAAATTTCGAATTTCAAATTTTGAAATTTTTATTTCTTGTTTTACGAAAAGCTTTGGAAATTCCAACATTTTTTTTTTGGTGAAGATTTATAATGAATATTTCCATCTTGTTAAGGCATTCAGGTATATGGGAAAGCGATGTTAGGTACGAGCGATACAAAATTGATGGCATAGTGGTTGGGGAAAATATTTCGTTGGTTAATCTCAAATCAACAATTGCAGCAGAATTAAACGTTGATGAATAAAAAAAATGGAGATCAGATACGTTGTAGAAGGTAATTCATGTCCATTGTGTATTCGGAATGATATGAGGTGAAATTGTACATAGAAGTGAAGAAACATGAGGTAGAATTTGGTATGTATCCACTATGCATTGATACATCGGATAGAAGTGATGAAGATATACATAATTTTGATGCAACAACAGGTGCAATTGTGTGTGTTGAAGGTGGAAAAATGGACACAAAGGCTCTAAGCATTATTGAATCAAAAATTTGTGATTCTTATTACATACCAGAAATGGAGGTGGAAAATTATATATTAGATACAAATATTTCTAATGTGGAAGTGAAGCAATTGTACAAGGATAAAACAACTCTAATGGCTGTTATGGAAAAATATAAAATTAAGCATAGCTTCAATTTTAGAGTTAAGAGATCTGATAGCAAAAGGTATGTGATACTTCAATCTTATAAAATTGTTGATTTTTTAAGATTTATTTGATATCGTGTTGATCATGATACACAAATAACGTGTGTATGGTGCAATTGTAGTTGTTAGGTATCATAAGGGTTTCTGCTTGACAGTTTAATTGAATTTTGAACGTGCTATCTAATTTGTATATCAAATATATAATATGAGTCGTCATTGAACTATGTGCAGATTACAATTTAACTAAAAGTCTTTGTAATAATGTATGGTGTACTGTTATTTTATTGTAGCTACGTATTAGTATGTCATTCAGATGCTTGTTGTTGGGAATTGAAGGCGTCCGTTAGGAAAAATACAGACATATTCAAAGTGAGATACTTCAATAGTGAACATACATGTCCATTGAGGGATAGGGTATTAAGTAAGGTACAAGCTACTGTTGGGTTTCTTAGTGGTGTGACAGCTCCAAAGTTAGTAATCATAAAAGAAACATACTCCAAACGATATAATTGAGGATGTTAGGGCACTATATGGAGTTGAAATTTCTTACCAACGAGCATGGCGTGCAAAAGAATGTGCATTGGAGATGATTAGGGGTAAACCTGCAGACGGATACAAACAGATGCCAAAATACATATATATGCTGAACATTGTGTATCCAAATTCATATATACGTATGCACAAGTCGGAAAAAATGAGTTTATGTATCTCTTCATATCATTAAGGCCAATGATGAGAGGGTTTGAGTTCTGTATGCCTGTTGTTGTTGTTGATGCTTCATATCTTAGCGGATCTTATCGAGGGACATTTGTATCGGCAAGTACACTCGATGGGGCAGGTATGACATGTTGTTTATTAATTTGATTTTTCAAGATAGTAATATAACATAATGGAACAATCATATATAAAGAATCATAATGTTATGTGTTTCAATATGAAGGTTGTATCTTGCCGTTAGCTTATGGAATTGTAGACACGAAAAATGATTGTTCATGGACATGGTTCTTCCAACACTTTAAAAATGTATTTGATGACAGAGAACAAATGTGTGTTGTATCAGATCGAAATGAAAGCATATTGAAGAGTGTAAGTATTGTTTATCCAAGTATTCCTCATTTCGCATGCATATGGCACCTCTAAAAAAATGTGTGTACATACTACAAGAGAAGCAGAATCATACTAAGTGATATTTTCTATTCGATGGCAAAGGCTTATCGAAAAGATAATTTTGAAAAATTAATGGCTAAAGTGGAAAAAATAGATGGAAGAGTTAAGAAGTATCTTCAAGATGCTGGGTATGAAAGGTGGGCTAGATCTTATGCAACTGTGAACAGGGGGAGGATGATGACTTCAAACATAGCGGAATGTATCAATGGTTGCCTTATTGATGCACGACAATTACATATTATAGACTTTCTGGAAGAAGTTAGAATTCTATTTGGTACTTGGAATTGCAAAAATCGAGAAATAGCATCTTATACAAAGGAAACATTAGGGAGAAGATTTGAAGAAATATTAATTATAAACGCGTCCAAATGTGTGAAAATGAAGGTACATATTTGTATTATCATTTTTTATGATTCTAGCTTTTCTTCTCGTTATATTGTTAAGTATACCAATTACAAATTTGTTTGATGTATCTGTAATTTTTAAACATTTGCAGGTAGTTGCATCTTCTGAATATATCTTTGCAGTGTATGAAGGTGCGATAAGATACATTGTATGTCTTGAGAGAAAAACTTGTTCATGTGGTAGATTTCAACATGACGAGATACCTTGTGCGCACGCAATGGCTGTTTTGAAGAAGAATAATATTAAAGATGTACATCCATACTGCTCTGATTACTATAAACATGATGCATTAATAAACACTTATGCACTTCCAATAGAACCAATGCCAGACAAAAGTGATTGGATAGCTCCAGAATCTGTTTTGGAAGAAGTAATCTTGCCACCAAGATACAAAAAAATGCCTGGAAGGCCAAGAAAAAAAAGGAAGAAAAATCCAGATGAAAAGATTACTACAAACACGAACTGTTGTGGACAATGTGGACAGGAAGGTCACAATAGAAGAACATGTACTTTCTTCTCAAAAGATTCGTAATGGTTACTATTTTATGATGCAATAAATGAATAATGTTATGTTTTGGCAACATTATTTGATTGTCAATTTATTATAAAAATTAGATTGGTATACTATGTGCTTTTTATAATTTTTACATCGATTAATAGTGCCAAATAGCTGTGATGTGTGCCAAATTTAAAAGAGACAACATTTAAAAAAGGTATCATTTGAATCAATTATATATCATATACATAATATTATTTTCTAAATTTTGTATCTACTAATAATAAGTATCAGAATGTGTATATTTTACCAATATTATATATCATATACATAAAATTTCGATATTTATGGATGAAATTTGAGTTTTTATGCACAAAATAGTTTTCTGGAAATTAAGTATAAGATATTTAAAAAGTTGGATTGATTTTATTATAAAATTTGTATATGATACTTTATATCTTTGAAACTTTGTCATGAAATGATAAAACTGTATCAATTTGAAATGTTTTAGGCACCTATGTATCATATACCTAATATTTATGTAAGTAAAAAATATTTAGTATCATCTTATAAAATATAAATTGTACAGTGTTGTGTGAACAATAATTATGTCATTTTAAGATACTTTAATTTTTGTATCATATACCTAATATGAGTGATGAAATTTTGTATCGGATTCACTATAGTGAAATCTACATTGACATGTATAATACTTATAATATAGAAAAAATAATAAGGTATTAAAATGCAGTGAAAACTAATTTAGAAGCGACATAAAAAGTGTGAAAATAAATGCTCTTCAAAAATATAATAATTAATTACTTAGAAATATAATGTAGACCTGGAGAGGAATACTACAAAACACTTAATGTATCTTCAAAACAGTAAAACTTCACATCTTTACGGTAAGTCAGTCAATAAACAACTAATCTACATTAAACAATTCATCATCTGCCAATAGAATGGAAGCAGCCTTTAGCCTTATAGGATCATCATTCTCGCTAACGTATCCAACATTGGCCTTGTCGGTACCATATTTCCATAACAGTGTTGCATATCTTGAGTGAAGATATTCACTTTGAAAAGGAATCGATGGGACCTTGATTTCATCGCTTAGAAATTCAGCAAAAGCAGCTACATATGTTCCGCAGTCGCTGAAAACATAAAGAAGATACATTATAATTTGAATGAAATGTGTAAATAAAGCTGGGTGGATTAAATACTGACAGGCTATCGCTTTTTTGTTGCATAATGCCTCGAGCAAATTCCACTTCAAACGGATGTTGTGGACCCATCAATTCACTAGTTTTGTTGTCTTTGTATGCATCCAATGTTGCCCAATCAATTCTGTCGGTTTTATCAAAGAATCCACTATCATGAAGGTAGTTAGGCAGGATGATAGACAACTGTTTTATCTCATCAAATTGACTTTTGTTCCTTGTTCCCAAATTTGAGTCATAAACTCGGATTAACCGGTTCCTTAAAACAACCACAGCCAACACCCAATGAAATTCTTCGTCACAGTTGATCGGAATATATACCTCATCTACTAGATGCCATGGTAAAGCAGCAGGGACAGAAAAATCATTGATGACGTCTTTGAAGGACCTTTCATATACAGATACAACATCAGCTCGGGCAATGTGTTGCTGTGTACTGAGAGTATCATCTGTAGGACTGCAATAGTACCTTTTGTATTCATTTTTTATATAGGTATTGAACAAGCAGTTGCATGTAGTGTATCTGTATTGATCCATGCTTCTTAGTTTTGACTTCTTGCATAGATAGTAAAAAATTACATTTATGTGCTGCAAAATTAAAGAAAAAAAGAACACAATACATAAAACAACAATATATGATAAAAAGTATATGATACATGCAACAATTATACAACACAATTAGTAATCTATTTTTTTGAGTTACACATGTTAATTGTGTATCGAATACATAATTGTATTGTATATTGTACCTGATCAGTCCAACATTTTTTTGGCTATGACATAGTATAAAATCAGTTCTTGTCCAAAGGAAATGCGACAACAAAATCCATATAATGAAAGCCAAATAGAGCATTTTTGCCTCTATATTTATCATCCGAAGATTTCCTATGAGAATGATTATAGCAACATATGAATAAGCTAATACAAAATAATAGTATAGAAATAATATAAAACAAAAACTTACTTATTCGAATATGCTTTGATAAAAAGATACATTAATAAAAGAACTTACTTGTTTGCATGTGTTTTGAGGAGTCCCTTTTGTATCCACTGGGAGTACTCTTGCATTAAAAGTGACGAAACTTGGTAGGTGATGCCACATCTTTCAAATTGAGTATATGGGCGAATGTCATCGTCTATTTTCCCCTTGCCCTTATCGCTGGATCCAAAAGTATTCACATAAGGAGACTGCAAAATCTTTGAAGGGATTCTGTTATGTGGAGCTGGAGTCTTTGTATCAAGATTGTGTGCACATTCCTTGATTGGAAGTTGGGTGGGTAGCTGGCTATCAGATAGAAAATCATCACTATTGGTTAGCTGTGGAGGAATGATTACACTTAGTGGTGCGACATTAATTGGCTCGTTTGGAAGTTTGTAGACAATTGCATCTATGACTGTTTCAGTGCCAGATGAAATAGATGCCGCTTTGGAAGAATCCTACATGATATCAGTAAATTATAAGAAAATAGTACAATTTATACGCAACTGTTGACATTTGCATTAAACAATTTAGAATCAGATAGATGTATCAACAATTACTGAATTTGAAGCATGTCTTTTGGAGTCTTGTTTAATTGAATCAGCAACAACTTTAGCACATCTCAATACTTTTGTGTGCAATTGTGTGACCTTATGTACTGCATCCTCCTAATAAACAGAATATTACACAGAATTTTGATTTAATTTCAAAAATAATTAATTATAACAATTCAAAAGCTCTTAACTTACCACTTCCTTATTATGAACAAACTCTTCTATCGAAAAATCACTATGGTGTATTGTGGGTATAGCATTTGTTGAATCTTCCATAGTCTGATCCTTAATGGATGTCTCATCAATCTGTATTTGTAAATGGATATATTAAGATGAAATTACAAAGTATCTGTTACTAGTGATTCAAAAAAAATATATAGTATCAACCGATATTTAAGTGTTTACTGTACACCACAAAAAAACAATGATTATTTCATTATATGAATTAAAATTAATAATGTATCAGTCATTTGTAAATTATACATTGTTAATAATTTAATTTTAATGAAATTAACTAATGATTGAAAGTCATTAAGTTGTATAATTAAATTCAAGTATCATATGCATACCTTTGCAACATTTTCTTCGTTAGCATGTCGTTGTTCAACCTCCACATCATTTGCATCACATCATGATGAACAGTTGCAAAATCCTTATTGAATGGCTCTTCAATCTATGTTTGTAAAACAAAATATAAGGAAGGAATTATAAAGTATATGTAAATTTAAGTATCATATGTATACCTTCGCAACATTTTCTTCATTAACAAGTCGTTGTTCAACCTCCACAGCAGATGCATCACCATTGTGATCAACAGTTGCAAAATCCTGTGTATAAGTGAAATGGGTTGTTGGAATAATTGATCAGAAGTAGATTCTAAATCAACATTAACTTTGACTACTGAATCATCCACTATATGTGGCACAGAAATGGCACCAATGTCCTTCATGATGAAAAATATGAGTATAACACAAAACTAAAAAGATAATCTAAAAAATAAAAATACTACCTTATCACTTTTGTTATCTTTCGCGGCCACTGCTTTCATCAACTCAAAATGATTTTTTATAATTAACGCCTCAAGAGCTCCAATTTTTTGGTCAACCTGGATTCAAATTAAACATAGTAAGTGAGATTATAAATAACAATTAAAATGTTTAAATGGCATAGTTATGTTTACTTACATAAGACTTAATGTGACTCTCCAGATCCTCGAGTCTTGCATTGTCCGATGATGTTCTTCGGGGAACTGTATTAAGATGAACACCAGATACATTATCAAACTTTAGGGGTTGTGAAATCAGAGTTTGAAATGGCTAATTCTTTTGCACGTCTAGTGTTGTCTTGGCACATTATTCTTTGTTGGATGTGCAACCTTTCTTCTCTTGGGGGATGGGGTGGATCCTGTGGTAGAAACACGTGTGCATCTCCTTAACAGTTGCTCCGGAGGTTTTGATGAAAACTCTTCAAAACCAGAAACATCGTCTGGTTGCTCCTTTTCCTGATTAGCAACTGATGTGGCTGGCCGATTTGGAGGTACATGACTATTATTTGGTAAATCAAGTGATTCGAGTTCCTCTTGAGTTGGCTGCACGTTAGAACAATCATGTTTTAAATATCGTTAGAACTATTTAAATAATGTATCACAAATATAACAATAAAGTAAAAAAGGATGCTATATACTAATTACCTCAGTAAATATGTTTTCCATAAACATCTCGTATTTAGGCCTTGCACCCACAACTTTCCAATTGCATACTCTTGGTATACCATTTCCTTCTCTAACAACTATCTCGTTATGCATTGCCGACGCACATTCATTTACCAAATATTAAGTGCGTATGGAAATCCATTCAACCGATACATTTGTTTGTCAGATTTGTACTCTTTCCTAAATGATTTCATTAACTTCGTGAAGGCAAGTTGTCCCCACGGAAACTGTTTATAGCTGCCATCTTCTACCATAAAGAATCTTCTATAGGAATTGGTGTATCACCGAGTTGGGAGAAAACAAACGTATGAATGAAATACAATATAGCCATCTGAAGAGCATCATTACTGCTGTCCCAAATACCCAACTCAAAACGATCTACCAGCCGTCCTTTGGTTACGTTATAATTTGGACCAGGAAAGTATCGCTGAACCAGCCTACTGATTTTTGAAATCGGATATGTAGAATCTTTAACATTTCAGGTACACTTCAAAACAGTAATAATTGCAAATTCTCTAATAGAAAATTGCAATACATTTCCTTTAGCATGTCGAATATGGACTTCTTTGTCTAAATTATCATGCTCAACCTCTAGAAGATATAAACATTTGGTAATTTGTCCTTGGTAGTGGCACTTGGGGATATTAAGGTATTGGCCAAATATAGTATCCTTAAACATGTTCATACCTTCATCCTTTATTGACAATTCTAAGTTTTCTTTAAAATTAGAATTGTAAGTAGGACCAAACTTTAGAGGTTGCTTTGGAATATGTTTAATCACATATTTCATATTCTGCAATTACAGAAAGATAAATGATGTTGATCAATAACTAAATCGATAAATGATGCATACATAACTAAAAGGGAAATATCATAATTGATTCAAAATATTATGTTTCAGATCATTTTATACTTAGTATGCCAAAATTGCATGACTGATACATGAAATCATATTACTTATGTATATACATTGGCTTCTATTTAAACATGATACAAAATGTTAACTAACATATATGTTAAATTCTGTTTTCGCATCATTCATGTGCATATCTACGAATATGATACATTGTACAACAAATAACCTCTATATCATACAACGAATTGAATGCCTATCTTAAATACAAATCGCAGCACACAAAACTTGCCTTAAACTAGTGTTTCATCTACAAATGTAAAATAAATACTTATTTTTCTATCATCTACATATATGAATCACAAGTAAAAGATACTTTATTTCAACAATGAAACCTTAATATCAACAAGTAACAGATACTTTATTTCAACAATGAAACCTTAATATCAACAAGTAACAGATACTTTATTTCAACAATGAAACCTTAATATCAACAATGAAATATCAGCAATTGATAAACAGATATATGAATCACAAGTAGCAGATCCTTAATATCAACAAGTAACAGATACTTTATTTCAACAATGAAACCTTAATATCAACAATAAAATATCAGCAATTGATAAACAAATATATGAATCACAATTAACAGATACTTTATTTCAACAATCAACATTTCAGAATATACCAAGATACTTTATTTTTCAACAATGTGTTTCATCAACAAATGTAAAATTTATACTCAATATCAACATCAGATAAAACATCAGTGTTTCCGGTAAAAAACTTCAGATTTCAATATATACAATAAAACTATAATTTTCAACCATATCTTTCATCTACAAATTTAAAAGTAAAACTCAAACCCAAACAATCAATGTTTCTAGGTTAAAACTACAGATTACAATATACACTATATATGTTTATTTTTCAACAATGTGTAAAATTAAAAGTAAAAGATAGACATACAATGGGTAGTGTTGGTCATAAAATGGGAGGGGCAACCTTTCTACCCCTTTTATTTTTAGTTTTTGCATCCTTTGCTTTAGATGATGACCCCACTTTCATTTTTGATTTTCTCTTGGAAGAAGTTCGATTCGCCATTAATGTCGTTGCATGCAAGCTTTTAGACCTCTGTTCATTCATGTTTCGGTGTTCAGATTCAAAAATTTGTTCATTGTTAGGTGTTATTAATTGGGAAATCCCAATATTAAAAGACGGATGATCCATTGTGACAAATAATCCAAAATCGATTGAAACAAAAAATTGATTTTGAAAGAAAAATGAAGAAGAAGAAGAATACCTATTTTGAACTTTGAGACTGTTGAATCGTTTGAAAATCAAATTACTTTGAAAGCGGTAACTGATTTGGTAGTGGGAGAGATTATAGGCGAGATTCTGGGGGTGAGGAAGATGGGTTTGATTTCTTTCACAATAAAGTATCCGGAAAAAAGGAATTGCGAAAAGTAGGGATTTTTGAATTTTTATGAAAGAGAAGGGATTAATTGATAATAGGTAAATCTATGTAGTGTACTTTAGTAATTTTGCCTATTATATACCATTTCTAATTAATTTATAATTTTAAAAATTATAAATAAGTGGTTGTATTATGGTGTTATACATTATTGTAGGTTAGTATGTGTCTAACTATTTATTGAAATGTATTGCAGGAATGTATGTGGAGAGGTTTTCCACTCCGATCGTTCGGGATTTTTTTTTGTAAAAAAGATTACAAGATTGATGGACTGATATATGACACAAACACCAAAAAGATATTTACCAAATGGATACCATACTTTGTACTTTAATTTTTTCTATGAATGAACTTTTTACTAATACTAGTGATTTTTCCATATACGTTGGTATAATTATTTATTAATTTGATGATAAATATTGGTAGATAGTTGATAATATTATTGTGTTAGGAGACATATAGTTGGAATATATAACAAAAACTAATGTTATAATCATGATTTTTATTTCGTGTGCAATTTAATTATTTGTTGGTGTAAGTTATTCATTGTGATTAAAAATAATTGTACACCAAACGTAATCTACAATGTACATTATTTAATATACTTTTTTTAAAAAAAAATTATAGAACGATGCTTCGAGTGTGATAATTTATATTAGGAATAAAATTTGATTATATTTTGATGTAAGTTATTTATTATGGTTACAAAAAGAAAGGGTTACCAATGTAATACAAAATATATACCATTTAATATACTCATCCCCCACCCCCCCCACCCCCCTTTTTTAACTAACATATATAAAGGGTAATGGTAAATGACCATAAAATTTGGTCATAATTTTTAAAAAATTATAATATCTTTTTTATTTTAAAATAAACTGATGTTTTTTCTATTTTTTAATTAAAATGTATTAAAGTAAAAAGGATAAAAATGTTCAAAAAGGTAAAAATAATATAGGTAAATACCATTCTGTCACGACCCTGACCGTCGTGATTGGCACCACACTAACAATCTGGTGAGAGAACCACTACTACAACCCAAACCAAACAATCAATCTAAAAACTAAGGCATATAAGTCAAATACTAAGGAAAGAAAATAGAGTTTTCATAAACTCTAACAAAAGTTCAACAATAACTAAACAAATGCGGAAGAATTAACCTAGAACTTGAAAGTCAATGTACCAAAACATCTAACAAATGATCAAGTCTAAACAAGAAGATACTAATGAACTAATCAACTAACTAAAACAATTGTCTAAGTTCAGAAATGGTGGACATAGATGAAAGAAAATCTCATGGCATCCCGGAAGAATTGACTCACCCTTGAATTCGAAGCGACGATCACTGATCTTCTAAGCGAGGTCTGTCAATAGTCGCGTGAAGATGCCCTGTACTCAACAAAAATAAGAGCAAGTGCAGAATCACTACACAACCACAGTGTACTGGTAGGATCACGCGGCTATCCCACTAGTGCAACATAAATAAGTCAAACAACAGTATAATCACATGCATATATATCAACATATACAATATTATAAACATGAAGAATTAACAACGCATTTCACATTTTATATCACCTCATTGGTCCTCTCATGGAACCCAAACCCAAACAGTTAGCATACCGGAACGTGGAAATCCGATCCCATATTTATGCTGAAACGTGGCAATCGATCCCATAATTATGCCAGAACGTGGCAATCCGATCCAAGTTAGTTATGTCGGAACGTGGCAATCCGATCCCATTACACACCACAATCACAAAAACAAGTACATCATCAAGATCATACATTTAAGTCATGATTTCATGGCAATGATATTTCATCTATCCCATTTACAACAAGTGTGATCAACATTGTAACATTCATACATACACAAGTATCATAATGAAGCAAGAACAAGCATACATCACACAAACATAGAATCACAACCATCACCTACCTCGAAACAAGCTTGAAACCCTAAGAAACTTGATCCTTCCCTTTCCGGATAATTCGTTCCGCTTGTTCTTGGTCTACAAATAATCAATATAATACGGAAATCAATAAACAATCACTAATTTCCCGAATTACTAATAATTCTATTAATCCTAGATCAAACCCATGATCCCAACTATCCAAATTAGGGTTGTTTCCACCATAGAATTTCTAATAAAACCCTCTCCCATCTATATTCACCCACTCTATTAAATTCTACGGATCAAAAAACGGACTCGAGGAGTGAAAAACTTACCTTTAGTCTCAAAAATGGTGAAAAACGAGTAAAAGTCGCCTGAGATTGTTCCTTAGCTCTAAAAGTCGAAAAGTGCATAATAAGTTCATTTAGGGGTTTACTAACGAGTTTAAGTCGTGTCGGGCCCGCTATAGCGGCCCCGCCCAAGGTGACCAGAAACCCCGCCCCAGCGGCTTCCTTTTAACAGTGAGCCCTTCGTCTTTCACCTACGATTTTGAGGCTCGTCATACCCACCACAACGGCCATCATTCCGCTGTAGCGGCCCCGCCAGAGCGACCAAACTCCTTCCAAGGCGGCATAAACGGAACCAGAGAGCCTATTGAAGAAATTCGAAAATCTCATTTCACAACACACCTCTAACCCACGACGATCAAAAAATATCCTTTACGCTAAGATCGATTTCGGGAGTTCTACTCACCGAATTCAATTCTGTAAAGTCGTAAAAATAAAAAACAACTCACCCGATTGTTACCAGATTTCCCCACACCTCAAGAACTCCGATTTCGTCCAAATCTGAACAAGGTTGGAAAAACCCAAATACTACGAAAAAGTTTTCCGGCCCCAAATTTTCCCCGTTGGCTTTTTTATAACGACAGGAATAGGTCGTTACAATAGATACCAATTTACCCATCACTCGTCCCCGAGTGACAAAACATAGGAAAATAGGCTAAGGAAGGAATGAAGTAGTACCTGATTCAGCAAACAATTGGGTATACTTCTCTCACATGTCCCTCTTAGTTTCCCAAGTAGCTTCCTCAATTGGACGATACTTCCATTGAACTTTCACGGACTTAATCTCTTTGGTCCATAACTTACGTACGTCACGATCAAGAATTGCAATCGGTCCCTCCTCATATTGGAGGTCTTTGTCTAACACAATTGAGTCCCACTTGATGATATAATCCTTGTCGCCATGATACCTCTTCAACATGGACACATGAAATACCGGATGAATGCCCGATAAATTAGGAGGCAAAGCCAATTTATACGCCACCGGTCCCATATATTCAAGAATCTCAAATGGACCAATGTATCTAGGACTTAGCTTACCCTTCTTGCCAAATCTAATCACCCCTTTCATGGATGATACCTTAAGAAGAATATTTTTACCGGATTGAAACGCCATATCTCTTACCTTATGATCTGCATACTTTTTTATCTACTCTGGACTGCTAGAAGGTTAGCTTGAATACCCCTCACCTTATCTTGAGCATCCTTCACTAAATCAACCCTCAAAGGTTTCACGCCGCCAGCCTCAAACCAACCTATGGGTGATCTACATCCCCTCCCATAGAGTGCCTCGAATGGTGCCATATCAATGCTGGAGTGATAACTATTGTTATAAGAGAATTCACATAAAGGTAAGAACTTATCCCAATGTCCTTCAAAATCGATCATACATGCTCTCAACATGTCTTCCAATACTTGCATGGTCCTCTCCGATTGTCCATCCGTCTATGGATGAAAGGATGTACTAAAAGTGAGTTGTGTGCCCAATTCATCATGCAACTTCCTCCAAAGCTTTGATGTGAATTGGGTACCATGGTCTGAGATGATAGAAAGGGGCACCCCATGCAACCTCACTATCTCTTTCACATACACCTTAACCAATTGTTTAGCATTAAAATTTGTTCTTACCGGAATGAAATGGGATGATTTAGTCAATCTATCAACCACTACCCAAATAGAATCAAACTTCCCCAAAGTCTTGGGAAGACCAACCACAAAATCCATGGCTATTCTTTCTCACTTCCGAATTGGCATTTTTTGAAGTAAATCGGCAGGCCTTTGATGTTCATACTTCACTTGTTGACAATTTTGACACTTCGCCACAAACTCCACTATGTCTTTCTTCATGCCCGGCCACCAATAAATTCGCTTCAGATCTCTATACATCTTGGTCACACCCGGATGAATAGAATATCGCGAACCATGAGACTCTGCCAATAATTTCTCAATTAAGCCATCTACTCTAGGAACACATATTCTTCCTTTAACATAGAGTACATCCTCCGCATCAAGGGTGGTCTCTTGTGCCTTACCAACTGTAATTTTCTCTCTAAGCTCTTCCAAATTCCCATCCTCCACTTGTTTGGTCTTGATCTCCTCCATGAAGGTGGCCCTTACTTCGATACTAGCTAACACCCCACCTCTTTCTGAGATGTCCAACTGCATGAACTTATACTCTAAGGTCTGAATTTTCTTATCCAAAGGTCGATGGATACACTCAAAAAAGCTAGACTACCCATACTCACCGCTTTTCGACTCAAAGCGTTTGCTACCACATTAGCCTTGCCCGGATGGTATTGAATAGTCACATCATAATCTTTAAGTAACTTCATCCACCTTCGTTGTCTCAAATTCAGATCTTTTTGACTGAACACATGTAGTAAACTACGATAATCAGTAAACACCTCACACTTGACCCCATAGAGGTAATGTCGCCAGATCTTAAGAGCAAACACTACCGCTACCAATTCTAAATCATGCGTTGGGTAATTCCTCTCATGCACCTTCAATTGACGTGAGACATAAGCTATAACATTCTTATCCTGCATCAACACAGCACCCAAACCAAAATGTGAAGCATCACATTAAACAATAAAATCCTTACCTTCAACCGGTAATGCTAGAATAGGCGCGGTGGTCAAGAGAGTCTTGAGCTTTTGAAAGATCTCCTCACATTTTTCAGTCCATTCAAATGGTATCTCTCTTTTGGTCAAGTTAGTCAAGTGAGTAGCAATTGAAGCAAAATTCTTAACAAATCGACAATAGTAGCTAGTGAGTCCCACAAAACTCCTAACTTCTGTCACGGAGCTAGGTCTAACCCAATTCTTAACCACTTCAATCTTTTGAGGATCTACCATTACACTTTCTTTTGACACAACATGCCCCAAAAATGCAACTTATTTCAACCAAAATTCACACTTTGAAAATTTAGCATATAACTTTTGTTTCCCAAGATAACCCAAAACAATACGAAGATGGTTGGCATGCTCTTTTTCACTTTTAGAATAAACCAAAATATCATCAATGAAAACTATAACGAATGAATCAAGAAATGGTTTGAACACCCCATTCATCAAATTCATGAAAGTTGTAGGCGCATTGGTCAAACCAAAAGACATAACCAAAAATTCATAGTGCCCATAACGAGTTCTAAACGCTATCTTGGGTATATCCTCAGACCTAATTTTCAATTGATGGTAACCGGATCTCAAATCAATCTTAGAGAAGACTGATGCACCTTGCAATTGGTCAAAAGATCATCTATTCGAGGCAAGGGATACTTGTTTCGAATAGTGACTCTATTTAATTGCCGGTAATCTATGCACATTCCCATACTACCATCATTTTTCTTAACAAACAAAATTGGAACACCCTATGGGGGAGCACTAGGGCGAATAAATCCCTTGTCAATAAGCTCTTGGATTTGAGCCTTAAGCTCTCTTAATTCTGCCGGAGCCATGCGATATGGAGGGATAGAAATGGAACGAGTACCAGGCTCTAAATCAATGCAAAAATCTATATCTCTATCTGGAGGCATACTAGACAAGTCATTAGGAAACACTTCACTAAATTCAGACACCACAAGAATAGACCCAATGGATGGAGCCTCAATCTCAACATCCCTAACATGAGCCAAATAAGCCAAACAACCTTGCTCTACTAATTTACTAGCCCGAATGGAGGATATAATCTTAGCTTGCTTAGGCTTGTACACCCCTTCCCACTCTAATTTTTCCCTTCTCGAAATTTCTAGAGTTATAGACTTAGTGTTACTATTAAGCACAACATAATAGGGGGACAACCAAGTCATGCATAAGATTCTATCAAAGTCAATCATATCCAAAATCGCCAAATCAGCCCAAGTCTGAAAACCTATAAACACAATAAGACAAGCACAATAGACATGGGTAACTATGACTGACTCTCCAACTGGGGTAGAAATACGAATAAGGCGTCAAGAATATCATAAATCATCTCAAAATTAGAGGCAAATCTCATAGATACATATGAATAAGTAGAACCCGAATCAAACAAACACATTAGACATCCGGTCACAGACAAGAATAGTACATGTGATCACCGCGTCGGACGCCTCCGCCTCATTCTTGCCCGGAAAAGCGTAACATTGAGCCCTATCATCTTGTCTAGCTACTTCTCTGCCTGGTTTCGCTTTATCCCTACCTCCATTACCATTACTATTTCCTCTACCTCCACGGCCTCGCTAATTACCTCCTCGCCCACTTTGTGGACTTCCTCTACTATTATTACCGTTCCCCGTGGGTACCACTGCTTTAGACTGCTGCTGATACACGGAATCTAACACACGTGGGCAGGGACAATCTCTCCTCACATGCTCAGGCTCACCACAGTTGTAGTAAGTACGATCGAAAGATGGTCTGCTATCCGTCGAAGGCACGATACTCTAATTATCCTAAAAATTATGACATAGAGTTCCCGAGTAGTTACCTGTAGAGGCGGGCTAGCAGACTGAATTGGCTTGGCTGTGAGCGTTGGCCTTCCAGACCCCTTGGAGTAAGAGCCTTGAAAGTTACTCGAATTCTTTGTCCTTTTTGCCCAAGCCTTAGCTTGACCGTCTCGCCTCACCCCCTCCACTTTCTTAACATAGTCTGTCACTTCATTAAAACTCCTCCCTGCAGAAGTCATATGAAAATATAATACTTGCAACTCAGAATTCAGACCTCTAATAAATAATCGGATCCTCTCCTCCTCAATAGTAACCAACTGTGTAGCATATCTAGATAAAGCATGGAACTTGGCCTCATAAGCAGCCACAAACATACCACCTTGCTCTAAAGCCATAAATTCATCCTTCTTGCGATCCCTCAAAGTTCTAGGCACGTACTTCTCTAGAAACATGGCATGAAATTGGGTCCAAGTAAGTGGAGGTAAATTAGAAGATCTGCATTCCATATAATATCTCCACCACTGCTTGGCCTCACCTTGAAGTTGGAAAGACACAAACTCAACCCCATGCTGGTGAACAATATCAAATTTATGCAGCCTCTCACAACAGTCTAAGATAAACTCATAAGCATCTTTAGTCTCAGAACCCAAAAACACAGGAAGTTTAAACTTCAGAAACTTAGTCAACATGTCATGCTCGTTACCGGTCATAACGGAACCCAACAAAGGACGAAAGAAAGCATCAGTACCTATATTTCAACCCGTCTTGGGTACAGTGCTAGCAACATGAGGATTAGTAAGAGCTTGAGTTGCTTGAGCAGATGGAAGCACTCCAGGACCAGCCAATCCTTTCAAGAACGCCATAATTTGTTGAGCTAACACCGGATCGATGGGAGGAACAACCGCAGTCTCCGCTAGCACCTCTTTTTCTTATCCATTTTCCTCAATATCCTCTTCTATCTCCTCATTATGTGCAGAAGGGTTCTCATTCATAAGAACATTATCAATCGGTACCTCATTCACAGCAGGCGCTACTTTCCCACGACCTCTACCCCTAGATCTTCCTCTACCTTTGCCTCGACCGCGACCTCTCGCTCCAGATTCCTCAGCTGGAGCATTGACAGGAGCTACAGGCCTAATACCGTTATACCTAGTATTAACCATCTGCGAACAGAAGAGTGAAGAAGGTTAGATATCAATTTGAATCGACAGATACCAATTGGAATCAAGTCATAGCACGAAAGGAGACGAGAAAAAATAAAGAGATTTCATCAAGTCCTATAGCCTCTCGAAGAAAAGTAAAGGTGTCCCCGTACCGTTCCGTGAGACTCTATTAGACTCGTTTCGGTACATCGAGATCAACGAACCAAGTCTCTAATACCAACTTTGTCACGACCCAGATCGTCATAATTGGCACACACACTAACAATCCGGTGGGAGAACCACTATTACAACCCAAACCAAGTAATCAATCTAAAAACTAAGGCATATAAGTAAAATACTAAGGAAAGAAAATAGAGTTTCCATAAACTCTAACAAAAGTTCAACAATAACTAAACAAATGCGGAAGAATTAACCTAGAACCTGAAAGTCAATGTACCAAAACATCTAACAAATGATCCAAGTCTAAACAAGAAGATACAAATGAACTAATCAACTAACTAAAACAAATGTCTAAGTCCGGAAATGGTGGACATAAACGAAAGAGAATCCCATAGCAGCCCGGAAGAATTGGCTCACCCTTGAATTCGAAGCGACGATCACTGATCTTCTAAGCGAGGTCTGTCAATAGTCGCGTGAAGATGCCCTGTACTCAACAAAAATAAGAGAAAGTGCATAATCAGTACATAACCACAGTGTATTGGTAGGATCACACGGCTATCCCACTAGTGCAACATAAACAAGTCAACCAACATTATAATCACATGCATATGTATCAACATATACAATATTATCAACATGAAGAATCAACAATGCATTTCACATTTTATATCACCTCATTGGTCCTCTCATGGAACCCAAACCCAAACAGTTAGCATACCGGAATGTGGAAATCCGATCCCATATTTATGCCGAAACGTGGCAATCGATCCCATAATTATGCCAGAACGTGGCAATCCGATCCAAGTTAGTTATGTCGGAACGTGGCAATCCGATCCCATTACACACCACAATCACAAAAACAAGTACATCATCAAGATCATACATTTAAGTCATGATTTCATGGCAATGATATTTCATCTATCCCATTTACAACAAGTGTGATCAACATTACAACATTCATACATACACAAGTATCATAATGAAGCAAGAACAAACATACATCACACAAACATAGAATCACAACCATCACCTACCTCGAAACAAGCTTGAAACCCTAAGAAACTTGATCCTTCCCTTTCCGGATTCGTTCCGCTCGTTCTTGGTCTACAAATAATCAATATAATACGGGAATCAATAAACAATCACTAATTACCCGAATTACTAACAATTCTATGAACCCTAGATCAAACCCATGATCCCAACTATCCAAATTAGGGTTGTTTGCACCATAGAATCTATAATAATACCCTCTCCCATCAATATTCACCCACTCTATTACGTTCTACGGATCAAAAAATGGATTCAGGGAGTGAAAAGCTTTCCTTTAGCCTCAAGAATGGTGAAAAATGAGTAAGAATCGCCTGTAGGTCGTTCCTTAGCTGTAAAAGTCAAAAAGTGTATAATGAGGTCGTTTAGGGATTTATTAACGAGTTTAAGTCGCATCGGGCCCGCTGCAGCGGCCCTCATCCCGTTGTAGCTGTCCCTCCAAGATGACTAGAAACCTTGCCCCAACGGCTTCCTCTTAACAGTGAGCCCTTCGTCTTTCACCTACGATTTTGAGTCTTGTCATACCCGCCACAACGACCATCATTCCGCTGTAGCGGCCCCTCCAGAGTGACCAAACTCCCACCAAGGTGGCACAAACGGAACTAGAGAGTCAATTGAAGAAATTCCAAAATCCCTTTTCACAACACACCTCTAACTCATGACGATCAGAAAATACCCTTTACGCTAAGATCGATTCCGGGAGTTCTTCTCGCCCGAATTCAATTCTGTAAAGTTGTACGTGTTCGTTAACGAGTTATCTAACTACCCATGCAATCAAAATAAAAAACAACTCACCCGATTGTTACCATATTTCCCCACACCTCAAGGACTCCGATTTCGTCCAAATCTGGACAAGGTTGAAAAAATCCAAATACTTCGAAAAAAATTTCCAACCCCAAATTTCCCCCCGTTAGCTTTTATATAACGATGGGAATAGGTCGTTACACATTCTGGCCAATTTTGTTTTTCCCATATATAAAATTGAAGAGAGAAGTAAAAAGAGATCTTCCCAAAATAATTGAAATGAAATTAAAGAGAGAAAAAATAACTTTTTCCACTAGTAATTGTATGAAATCATTGAGAAATGTGCTTAAGGATAGAAATTATATTTATTAGATGATATATTTTCACTCCCTAAAAATTAGCATCAAAATCTAAAAAGATAATTAAAAAAAAACGTAATTGAAGAGAGAGAAATATCTTTTAAAATAGTACTTGTATCAAGTAAGAAGGAGAAAATAAATCTTTAAATAAAAGAAATGTATAGTCATAATTGTGATTGATAATCTAAATGGTAAAAATAATAAATAATGAGTCCCATAACCACTAAGCCAAGAAAATAGGTATAAAAACGTGTGAAGATATATATATTTAATAAGTTATCATATTTGTAATTATATTGTTATTGTTGTAAATAAAAAGAATAGACTGATATTATGTAAATTCAAGTCTTAAGTTAAATATTCTTGTCTCTACTTTCTCTTTACTCTTCATTAATTTACATAAATGATATATTAACGCTATTTGTCTCTTCATTTTCTCTAATGCTTGCTTTTTTTTCTTTCTTTTTTTAAACTTAAAAAGTAAATGTTCATTTGATATTAAGAACACAAATGGAAAAGAAAAACGTTTCTTGTGTATTGGGTAATTAATATTTATTCTAAAATATTCTTTTTATATTTTGTACATTAAGCTGAAAAGTGGAAAGGTTGTAATTAAAAATAAAATAAAATAAAATTCACAAAGAAAATGAAATGGCAACATGATCTAACTATTGAGAAGGTAAACATTAAGTTAAGAAGATTAAAAGTTATACCAATTAAGTAGTAGGCTAACATTAAAACGTTCAAATTATTATATTTTATGATAAATGATTATTATTTTATATTTAACTAAATAAATATTTTTATTTAACTAAATAAATATTTTTATTTTGTATAAGGGTAACATGGTAATTAGAGACTTTCTTAGCTGCTCTTCGTGACGCGAGAGTAGACATTTAGGTGAGTTTAGAGACACTTATTTAAGTCGGGTAATGGAATTTTCCGAAAATGGCTTAGAATTCTGGAAAGCCAAATTATGCTTAATATGCATTTCAAGAGTCTTTGATCTGTGAGACTATTAGTCCAACATATTTCTCCGATAGAACCTTGTTATGGTCCAGCCTTTGGATAACCATGAAGTTTATTAATGGCTTAGAATTCTGGAAAGCCAAATTTATTGATGGTTTACCTTCTTTATTTGCAGAAAGAGTGAAAAAGACTCTTAGAGATCGGAGTTGATAACCTAGGATTTGCTTTAGTTAAAAATAGAGAAGACGATGTTTATACTTTAGTCTTGACCATCCTAGAACATTTAGTGGTAGATTTACCAATCAATATGAAACCATTAGATCTTTACTAAATGGTCTTAGATGTAGACATTTAGGTGAGTTTAGATGGTATAAAGACACTTATTTAAGTCGGGTAATGGAACTTCTTTTTTTGGCAAAACTAAAGGACAAGATGTAGCAGTGTTAAACTTTTTTGACTATTCCGAAAGTGAATATAAAAACTATTTTTGATTATTAAGTTAAGAAGATTAAAAGTTATACCAATTAAGTAGTAGGCTAACATTAAAACGTTCAAATTATTATATTTTATGATAAATGATTATTATTTTATATTTAACTGAATAAATATTTTTATTTTGTATAAGGGTAACATGGTAATTAAACTTTTAAGTTTTTTTTTCCATTTTTAATTTTATATATATATATAACAGGTTGTTTGCTGCAGGGGATTACTAAATTTGATCCTTGTATTATTCTATATATCTCATCAAACCTTCCATTAAAGCAAGTGTGTTGTGCCCTTTAGGTCTAAGCTAACCAAAATAACTCAACTAAATAGATACCTTGATGGGGACCTTCGAGCCCCGGAGCAGGCAAACCCCCCAATTTGCCGATTTTCATGTGCTATAATCCATGAGTTTTTTAGTGATCCGGAATTCCGACGTCATTTTTGACGAAATTTTTCATAGACGTCCCAGAATGAAAACCCAGAAATTTAAACCAAACAAAAAAAATAGACAGGGAAGGAAGTAGATATAATGACACCAGCTTACTAGTAAATCAAATCACATTTCATACTTATTTATTTCAGTGCACTAAAAAAAATACCACAGAAACAAGAATACAATTTCGTGTAACGCTGGGCTGCTTAATGGAGTTTGAACTCATTGACCATCTCCAACATGACTTACATCTCGATCGGGCTATGAAACAATCTGGATAACCAACAAGTCTTTATTCTAATCAGTATGGCAAACATTCCATAGCAAGGCAGATGGAGAATACCGACAGCAAAGTACCTGCAATTTCGACATGAAGAGCACAAATAAGCATAAAAATCATAACACATCGCGTAAAAAGTTCTTAGGAGGTTGCACACATACCAAAGGGGAGCATATTGAGATGACAAATCTAGAAAGGGATACGGCCACCTGTTCCAACAGAAGTTAACAGTTTTTTTAGTAAAATGCATAAGCCTTAGATGAGTTTGGTGTCCCATAACAACAATGGTCACCATGATCAAATGCAAATATACCTCAACGAGACAAAAATATGGAGGATCCACTGGAAAATGACAAAGACGCATGTCCAAAGAACAAAATATGCTATCCGGAAGAAAGGGAACCGCTGAAAAGGAAATAAGAATGAATATTAACTACGCTTAGATATGGATATTTTGTAAATCTTAGTCAGTATGGAACTTCAAACTTACTAGACGATTTAGACACACATCACCTAGAAGGCAAATAGCATTGACAGAATGCATACAAACAGCCAGCTGCAATAATAACGTAGACTATCAGATTAGGCAGAGGCAGATGTAGTATATAATACAACTGCAAAACCCAATACAAGGGGAAGAGGATCAAGGCCAGTATAAAAATGAGCTTCGTCAACTCTTGATGGTAAGAATATTTAGATAGTAAGCTGAAGATTACAACAGTTGGATAGCAATGCATAATTGCACCAAAAATCTTGTTCTTGCAGTAAATCCCATATCATTAAGAAGAATGATCAAGCTTGATTTCATTAACACTAGACCAGATGAGCCATGAATAGAAGCAAAGTATCAAGGATACGGGACAATTAAGCAAAAAATATGGAACTAAAAGAAGATCAAGATAAGAAAGCAAAAGTAGTTCTCATACTTACAAAATGTAATTTGTAGTTTTTGTCAGTAAGGAACGGATAGATAAGGAGCCAAAAAACACAATCTGTAAGCACAACGGCACCTGCAGTCATCTGCAAATTATTTGGGGGAGGAGGAACAATTAGCCAAGTATCCATAAAACGAAGCATGAATAGTACTAAACCACCTCTATGACAAACAACACTAACTAGTGGCAACTATGCCTACCAAGGCCTAAATATGTTTGACTAGACTGAAAAGAACTAAATAATCAACATTTGTGACAAACGTGAGAAATTCTAGAAGATTCAGATATTCTATATACTACATGGGAGTAGATAAACTCTCTGCGCCTTTACCTTCAACAGCAAAAAGGAATGAAAAGAAAAAGAAACCGACATGACTGGTTGTAAAACTTGCAATCAAAGAGAACATACCTGGAAGACTATTTGCAAGGCCAGGCCGCAATAATCATGTGGCTCGCCATGGGAATTCAAGCCATTGGATACAATAAGTACGCTTGCATTTTCAGGAACTGGAGCAATGTAAGTGCCTCTCTCTGTATCAACACCATCAGTGCTAGCACCACTACCTCCCTTGCAAGATTGGAGACAGCCACGGATGGACAGTGAAGATCCTAGCTAGTAAATTTAGCTGAGAGCATTACCAACTTATATAAGAAATACAATAATCCGAAACTAAAAGGAACGAGGAAAGAAATGATGGGTAGTGTGAATGACAAATTCTTTAGCTATTTACTGAAGGATCAAATAAATTGTCTGCCTTGCAGGGCATGGGAGTATTAATTCCTCCGTATTCCATCTTTTCACGCCTGTCCTTTCTAAAAGATGTGTATACATGAACCAAATTGCGGACAAATTTAAGGATGGTCATAGATGAGTAACATACCAAAAAGTAGACCGTAGCCAAGGTGAATGTCCACCTGTTTAGTACAAAAATAGCAACAAAAAACAAAAGATAAGACGATCATAGCTATATCAAGAAAATAGCTTGTTAGAATACATGGAAGTCAAAAGTGAAATTTATTAGACAGTGTTATCTTTAGATTTTGAAGTTACTGTTTCTGAGCTATTGAGTTTCTAGCGAGGTTGTTTGTGTCTTAAAAGGGAAATAATTGACATTATAGCAAGTTTAAATCCTGGATCCGCTTCTGATTAACATCCACATAGTGTACACAAAACAAACTAATGCCAAGATGAAATATGGAGCAAAAGAACATGGAGAATATCCTTACTGAGTATAGAAATAAAGTATGCGTACGCCGTGGAGAACTACATCTGCAGTGAGTAAAGAGAGAAGTAGGGAGAAAGCAATTAGTCTATAAGCAAGTAACCAATTAGGATGGATTGCTTTATAACATGTCTTCCAAACATCATCTTTGTCCAAAAATGCTGCTTTCTTTTGCCCATTTTCTCTTCGGTGGCTTCTTGACTTTGAAGAACCATCATACTTCCATATAAGGAGAAGTGATACCACCATAGCTGCTAATATCAATATTGCACATATTAAGAATCTCCAGTTCAGCCAATAACTCAGAGTTGTTGTATCTATTGTCATAATTGGTGACCAAGTATGATTTGAAGATCCTGTTAAAAAGCGCATTGTAATTAAGTATTTGTGGCCAAGTTTCATTTACCAAAAGATTGATAGTTTCAAATTGCAGAGGCTATTGCAAGAATTTGTCAGAATATGTGATTTCAAATTGATGAAGAAATCATACTATTCTTGAAATTGAACTTTCTTTTCCCATTTTCTGCACAATAAAAGGAAAATAGTTCCACTTTCCAACTTAAAACAGGACTTGTTTATCAAAACTATGTACTAGTAGACTTTTAACAAAGTGTTTTTGTATCACTATTTATTGAAAGAAACTGAGTATCTAGGGAAGAATATTGTATTACCATGAAGCGCAAGGGGTTTCAAGAAAGCTCCAAGGCATTCAATCTAATACTCTCAATTAATGTGACTTACTTTCCTTTTTAGTCAGTGCAAAAAAAAAAAAATGATATATTTCTATATTAAGTAACAATTTAACTATAAAATATCTATTTTATCCTTAATGAAATGATTTACAGTCACACAAATTTTTATCATTCATTTTGAATCACAAATTCAAAAGACTTCCTTTTTTTCTTAAATTCAGTGTCGATTCAAATTACCTCACATAAAATGAGACTGAGACATGGAGTATCATATTTTCGTTTAGAACATATTCTTCAGATTGGCGATTGACTATAATAAAGAAGAAGAAAGAAGGAAAAGTATAAAAGCTTTATTCAAGATTCGAAATAGTATAATAATATGAGAGAGACTGGCATTAAGAAGATAAAGATGCTCTTCTTCTCCAAAAGAATACACACAAAATAGTACTAAAGATGAACAAACAACAGAGCTTACCCAGACAATTTGTTCAAGAAACTGCCTTTTTTGTGTTTCTTCTACTTTTGTGAGCTGAAAATGTGTTTTTATTGAAAAAGGACATGAGGACCAAAGGGGTGGAATATGCGTGGTTTAAATTGTTAGTTGAGGATTAAAGTCATGGAAGTTATACAATACAGAAATGACAACAATCACCATTAAACCACCACGTGGATCTCAATCTGGACCAATACATACTTATTTTCCAAAAATAAAAATAAAAAATACACGCAACTCCGTTCCCTACGTCACCTATTTCCTTCTAAGCTACTCAGTCAAATAATTAATCTCTATTATAATTTGTTGGTATTTGGTTTTCTTATTCGTTTTTCTATCAAAACATACCTTTTTTCCGTCTTGCTTACTATTTGGACATTAATATATATATATATATTTATTATTATTTTTTATTTTGTTTTATTTTTTTCATGTGATATTCGATACATATATTAAAATGACTTAAGTCATCAGCGGCTCCTTAAAGTTGTCCGCATAATTCACTTAGATACATCAACTAAGACTAGTATCTATTGAATACTTTTACCAATATAAAAATTGTTCCTATTAGGCATTTTTTGATAATCAGCAAAATATATGAAGAGTGTGTGATACACTTACGTGGCAAAACGGCTAATTAAAAAATAACATGTGGCACTGGGCCTCGAAATTATAAAAAAAAATAATATTGTTTAAAATTATTTCAAACACTTTTTATATCTAATTTTTTTAAAAAGAAAAAGAAAAAAAATGAAAATGTCAACCTATTCTACCCAACCCCACCCCTACCCACCCCCCTTTCATCTTCATCTTCTTCCCAAAACACATTCTTTCTCAAATCACAAAATCTAATCCTTTTCAAATAACTTGAAGATTAGCTTTTAAAAAATATATATATACATTTTCATACCAAGAGTGAAGAAGAAAGAAAATTTTGCCGGCGGTTATTCATTTCTACATCGATGACAAAATGAAATTGATAGCTCAAAAATTAATTCTTTCAATTTTTTGAATATCATTTTTGATAAATTTAATGGGTTTATATATGAATTTGAGTAAAAATCTTTGTTCAAAAATTTTGATAAACAATTATCGGCTAACTTATTTTATACGTAAAAATCATTTATCTTCTTTCTTCTTCTTCATATTTGTTCCTTATTTTAATGAGATTTGAAATAAATCATACTTCTTTCAAATCTGAATCTTCATAGTTGATTTTCATTTATCTTCATATTTGAAAGAAATAATATTATTTTTTTATAAAAAAGAAAGAAAAACAATGTTGGAGTTAAAATGAAGAATGTTTTGCAAACTAAATTATGAAGAAGATGATAGGTAGGGAGTGGGGTCTTTTTCTTTTTTTGAAAAAAGTGTAAATGAAAGAAGAAAAATGTTTTTAATTTAATTATAATGCCAAGTGTCAATAAAAGAAGAAAAAATGTAAAAAAAAATTCAAAAAGATACTATTTTGAATCTTTTCACGCGCTTCAGGGAAGTGCAAAACACATTTTTTGCCATATCAGCGTTTTGTATTTAATAGGTACATCTTTTGAACAATTTAGGTGCTCAATAGGTACAAATCTTAGTTGAGGTGTTTAAGTGAATTATGCGAACAACTTTAAGGGACGGTCGATGACTTAAGCCTATTAAAATTCAATTAATTTAGATTCGTGCCCCATATATACATATTAAATACTCTGTATTACTATACACAAAATTTGAATCGAAAATATGGAGACAGAAGTGGCCCTATCCTGTGCACAACATTCCTTCTAGATATTTTATATTGATTAATTATTAAATTTTATTGCAAAAAGTTATATCAAAATTTATATCTATTTTTAATTTTGTACACTTGATTAAGCCAAAAGAAATTTAAAATGATTTAAAAAAAGATGGCGACAGTAATATTGTACCAACCGATAGACAGTTAAACATCTCCGTTGGCTATTATTAATTGTTTCATAACGAAGGAAAAGAAGAAACCTCGTGCAATGTATTATGTTAGGATTTGTTAATTTTGTATCATTATAGAAAAAATTACGTCTTAATAGAATTTCTTTTTTGTCGAACAAGGCCTTTTCATATTTAATTAACTTTTGATCAGAGTGGACTTACATAAATTAAATGTAATGTCTTATTTCTTGTGAATCTGCTTTTGATTGTAGAATGACCATTTTGTCCTTTTTCATAGCGTTTTCATGCTTAGATTGTATTTCGGGAAAGATTGGTTGTAACACCACAAATTTTAGAAAAAAAGAAAAAGAGACATTTTTTGCTACTGGTTGGTTTCTACAGGTTCAATCTACGGGCCGAAAACGGCATTCGTAGAAAGAGGGTTGAACTTTTGGGAAAATTAAGTTTCAGTATCTCAATCTACGGTTGTTCAAGACGATCCATCAAATGATCTACAAGTTGTAGATGGGTCTCGTAGGTAGATCTCAGACTTTGTGAAATTTTAAGGCCAAAGTTACGTTCTACGATTAGGGTCTACAGACCGTAGGAAGTCCTACGGACCATAGAAGGGTCCTGTCAAAAGTTGGGTGGTTTTAAGATCCAGTACTTGATCTACGGTTGACCAATACAGACCGTAGAAAATTTGTACGGTCTGTAAGTCACACCTGTAGACCAGTTCCGACAGTTATGTTTTAATGACTTTAGGTCTTTTTCTAAATGTTTTAAGCCTATACCATGTCGTTTTTGCCTTCATCCTAAGCTCTATATAAAGACTTTAAGTCCTAAATTTACCCACTTCAAACTCATTCTCCTATTTCGCCAAAACCTAACCAAATGATGAAGAAGAAGCTAGGGCTCACTCCAAGGTCTTCAATTTACCATTCATATTGAACTTTGAGTAGCAAGATATGTGGGTATTCACCCATGGAGCTCATTCCTCCATGAGGTTCCCAAGGTTTTCAATATTGATCAAATCAAGATTCTTCTTAATTCTCCATGGGTCTAATGACAATGGACAGATGGTGTTTGGCCAATTTCAGATTCAAAAAATAAAAAGAAACGAAAGGAGATTTTATGGGATCCTCCATAAGGATGGGCTGTTTTTGTCTTTTTGAATAGATATAGGTGTTCCACTGATGATCTATGATTCATGGCGTCATTGTTATAAGTCCAAGTATCCATCCTCAACTTTTTTCATTTTCGTCATCTCATATAGGATAGCTTGATATCCTCTTATTGAGTACTAGGGAGGGTTAGATCACCTTTGTATACTCCCTCAAATCATTGTGTATTTTTTTTGAAGATGAATAAATTGCAATCTTTTTGAAAAAAAAATAAACCTTCTATTGCACGATTTAACATAATTACATGATATTTAGTTGAAACTATATGAACTCATACATGATTTATCACTTTCAATTATGAAATTATGAAGAACCCATGAACCTATGAACTATGAATTTTGAAAGGTTATGCATGTCCAGTGATAATGATGTTTATGATGATAAGGGTTCTTTTAGTTGAAAGTATCGATGTTGTTGTGAAAGGGTTTTTGACATTTTCAAATATGATTATGATTGTGAAAGATATTTCTCATATATAAATTCATATTCGTGAAAGGTTTTCTCACTCATGCTTGAATTGTGTTTAAGAAGCTATTTTATATTTTGATTTTGAAGATGTGGATTGGTATTGATCATTGTTTTTCCTATGTTATAATTATAGTTGATTTTTTAAATCTATTTTGTTGGAATTTAGACTTAGAACCGAGAGGACTTTAAGGTGGAGGCTCAAATAGGGTAGTATCTAGTAGCAACCTCTAGTCCCAAACTACGTGCCCCCGTAGCATTGTCCTAAATGACCCAGCTAGTGGATCTACTTTAGCAAAAGATGTTGTGTACGGATTCTACTTTGGAAATTAGAATGCCTTTTTTTCGGTATGAGAGATATACCAGATTCCATGACATAGCTCTGTGTTGAAGTTGAAGAAAGCTGATGATTGGAGCATGTCAAAGGAACAAATCCAAGGAAGCGTGTTTACTGATGTAGAGTTACAATCATACTAGGACTAAACTACTAAATCCTAACTTATGTACGACTAAGGTGATGTATCATGTGTGGGGTTAAAGTCGACTAGGATAAGGTGTTTTACTTATAGTAGTAATACTACTCATGTAAATAATATATTTCTATTGTAGTAGCACTCCAAGTGTAGATAGTATAAGACTCTTCTCCTATATATGGAGCATGTACTCAACATTTTTTATTATCAATACTATCTTTGATTTCTATACTTTACATGAGAATTCTACATGGTATTAGAGCATTAATGCCTTTTCGGTCTTTAACGTATTAGAGTTCAAACTGAAGTATTAGGTTAAAGCAAAATAGAATAAGATTTAGAAAATTGAATAAAATAAGTGAGTTGCTTGCTTAACTTAACTAAGATAGTAGGTGACAAGTAGGTGCATCACCTACTTATACTTATTGACCAGCCTAAAGAACCAAGTAGGTGGATCACCTACTATGACTCTTGGACCAAGCACACTACTACCTACTTGCATTAATTATGGTCCAAATTGAGTAGATAGAGAGATAATTGACAGCAAGGCCCAACAAGTGTTCAAGTCCTCAAAGGTCCAAGTTAAAAGGCCAAGTAGGTGGGTCACCTACTTAACAGTATATGGCCCAAAATTGTCTAAGAAAGTCGGCGAATGCACCTCTCTTTTAAAGGGATAAATATCAGATCCTTTGCTTCAATTTTAACTTGTAAAATTTCAGGTTTATTAATTTTCTCTCTTGGTCTTTCTTGGCTTCACACAACAACCCTAAAACACCTTAGGGTTCTCTAATATTGTCCCCCTTTTCAAGTAAAAGTTTGAAGGAGAGTTTAAGTTCTTGAAGTACAAGTTTAGAGGATAATTTTTGCAGAAACTAAGGTAAGACTACTACCCATTTTCGCCTCTCTATAAATAAAAGTTTGGGGAGGAGAATTTTGGATATATTTGTCAAGAACTCATGGATGGTGATGAACCCTTGAATTCAATATTCTACTATTATGTTGAAGGATTTTTGGGGATTGATAGTGGTTGCCTTATGTATATTGTTGTTGGGGGCAGATTGGGTATCTTGGCAAATGATGTATGAAGTTGTATTAATATATAGAAGAAGCGTATGGTGATTCACTATTTGTGTAAGGTTTGTATGGGCCTACTGTCCGTCAAGTGTTTAGCTACTGTTTTATGAAGCCCTTAATGTGATTAGCTTCTAACATTAGTTTAATCATGACCTACATTGTAGATTAACACCAAAAAGGGAGGTTGAATCGTGATAGTTGTATTGGTCAGAAAATAAGGTATGGAAGGCTATTCGATTCCATATTCCTTGGCATGAAATCTGATATTTGCGATAAATAACAATGAAGTGAATTTCCTAAGTTCTATTCATGATAAAGGAAAAATAGTAGCGGCGTACGATCTCCAATATGGATAACAATATTTCCCCCTCTCCTTGGCGTGTCAAATTACTTCCTTATATGTTCATTACTCTACATTTGGGTAATTATCCTCCTCCTATGTGCTAGTATAGAAAAAGTATTTACAAAATCAAGCTTGGTGAATTCTCCCCGTAGTCAATTGAAGTCAATTGTGTCATTTAAGCTCATAAATAATACATTGATGTTACGTAGCTCCTTACGTCATTGTTACTGACTTGAAGTTATTATTTTCATTTCTTCTACTACTAGTCCGTAGTTCAAAATTTTAAAAATGATTATGACCACCAAAACAACAATCTCAAAGATTAAAGAAACTAAGTGAAACAATCTGTATATTTATGGGTTGCAGCCCAAGGGAAAATGCCTAGCATGGGTTGATCGCAATTGGTATACAAGGGTGGCAACTCAGGGGCGAAATCCTAGCATGGGCCAATCCCAATTTGTGTAATTATGAAGACATCATCCTTGGGGTTTAAATTCCTAGCATGGGTCTTCTTCTACCAGTGATCAGCTGGTCATTTGTATCACATACCTTATAAAGATTATAAAGCATATAAAATTAAAGAAAATAATGTAACATACATGATCCCACAAGAGTAACGAAGGTGGTCTTCTATTATGATCTATGCACTTATTATTGATACTTGATTTCATTTGAGCCCTTGTTTTACTTATGCTATTGCCTTACATATTTAGTACATTTTTTTGTACAGACGTTCCTCACGGAGGACACTGCATTTCATGTTGCAGGCATATGTACTGTAGCTAGTAGACCTCCTTAGTAGGAGCACACGACACTTTGCTATGTTTGGTGAGCTCTAGGATGATTCGAAGCTTTAACGAGTCCTTGGTAGATTCATTTAGGTAATGTATTGTAGTTAAGGGTAAGGCGGGGTCGGGTGCCTGTCCGTCTCAATGTGATTAGGTGTGACACTAGGAGCCATAATATATAAATGAATATATAAAGGAATTGAAAGACATAAGTGATGGCCTTGCAACCATTTACAAGCCTATGGATGAATATAGCAAATTAATTAATTTTGCTAGAGGCCTAAGTCTTAATTACAAGACCTCTAGGACTATCATGCTAGGTAATACACCATATCCCACTCTTAATCAATTTGTTAATTCTCTTAGGAGTTTTAATATGAGAGAGGATGAAGAAGAAGTGCCACAACAAAATCATAACATAGTATTCTCTGCCCAAAGGGCAAGGGAAGAGAAAACAATAACTTCAATTCTAGATGAAGAGGCTTCAAGCCTGCTGTGCAAGAAACATTATCACTCCTCAATTCCCATTAAGATGGACTGACACCGAATTCCCTAAAGGAACGAGAGAACCAACAAATAACATGTGCTTACTATGCATACAACTATGAAAATTTTAAAAATGTGAAAAGTTCATATCAGATGCAGCGATACGAACCAACACAAGTAGACCCAAAATTTATATTCAAGACTTGGCTATTGAGGCCACAACTTGTTAAGAGACAATACACAACTGGCATTAGTCTACAAAGCCTCTAAAAGATTGAAAACCTTAGTTTAGGGCAGGACAAGGCCCCACATTACCCTTAACTATCATGCAATAATAAAATAGGTGTCAAAGACTCGGTAAGCTCCGAATCAACCTGGAGCCTCACCAATAGAAGTTGAGTACCTGTGCTTCTACTAAAGAGGTCTACTAGGTGGAGTAAATATGCCTGCATCATGAAATACAACATCCCCCACGAGGGACGTCAGTACGAAAAAAATGTACTGAGTATGTAAGGCAATAACATATGTAAAACAAGGGCTCAAATGAAATCAAGTATCAATGTATAAGTGCATAGATCATAACAGAAGACCATTTTTGTTTACTCTTGTGAGATCATGTATGTTACATTCTTTTCTTTACTTTTATGTACTTTATAATCTTTGTAAGGCATGTGATACAAATGACTAACTGATTAGTGGTAGAAGAGGATGACCAATGCTAGGTATGTTAACCCATGGGATGTTGCCCTCATAATTACAGAAACTGGGATCAACCCATACTAGGCTTTTGCCCCTAAGCTACCAATATTCTATACCAAGTAGAACACCTTTCTTCGGTGTGGGGTCATATGACACCGGATTCCATGATTTAGCTCTCATGGTCTATGCCGGTTAATGCCTATTCCCATCATGTGAGATGTGCATTATGGTTTCTTGAGAAGTTCTATGAAGTGTGAGTGGTAGTATGAGATGCTATACATGCATTGCACGAGTAGGCTTTGAGAGGGATATAGTAAGTTCACTAATGTCTTAATGACTAATGTATGAATGTGTTCTTAATAAAGCTAATGAAAAATGTTAACTTAAATGTCTAATGTAATGATGCATGCTATACTTGGATTGTATTATGAGTTACTTCCTTGTCATGACTTAATGAATATGAATGTGCCTTGTCTATGGTGGCTCCAAAGGAGTACTTAGTGTGAGTAGTAGTATGGGATGCTACTCATACATTGCACAAGTATGACTTAGGGTTGTCTAAGATGTTGGTCCTAATGTGTTGACAGGACTTATGAAATGTTTATGTCTCTTATGTATGAGTATTGTGTGAAGATGGAAATGTTGAATGGTAAGTTCACTTTTGGTGACCTTAATGTGGTACTTAAGTGTGGATGATGGTATGCGACGCTATCCATACATTGCAAAAAGTATAGCTTGAGGGTTACTTGAGGTAAAGGCTTAATGTGAAGGTAATGGTTTATATGTTGATTATACGATAATGTGAAGAAATGACTTATATGTTGATTATGTCTTATATTATGCCTCTTATACTCATGTTCATGAAGGTTTTCTCAAATTGGCATAAAACATGATTTCCAAAGAAAATGTTTGTTTTAAACATTGTTTTGCATGGCTATCATACTTAGTACTTTATGTGCTAACCCATATTTCTTCATTTTCTACCAAAGTGTAGGGTTTGGAGATAGGATGTTCTATACTTGAAGAATAGGTTTTTAAGGAGCTTGGAGATGAAGAATTGGTGAGTCCTCATAGTTTCGAGGACAAAACCCACTATGTTCCCTTTGTGTCGTTCATTGTATGTTTTAGAGTCTTTGTATGGGCTATGTCCCAAAGTTTATTCAAAGTATTAGATGGTTTGAGACATAGTATAGAAAGTCTTCTGCTTGTTTTTTATGAAAAATGAGTTCGATTGGAAAGAAAAGTTTTAATTTCGCCTTATTTTCTTATGTTCTTATGTTCAAGAATGCTATGAGGCTTGTATGAGACCACTTCGGGGTCGAGTACGCCGTGTCACATCTAGGGGCTAGCCTTGGTTTGTGACAAACATGGTATCAAAGCACAAGATTTTGGAATGGGTTTAGGGTGTCTCAAACCACATCTAGTAGAGTCTTGTTCATAGTTTGAAGCGCACTACATTTATGAATAGGAGGCTATTGGATGTTGGGAAAGTCTCACTTCTTCATTCTTCAAGTCGTGCCATAGAGTTTGACTCTATAATATCTCTCTATTATTCCTTATCCGATGGTCTTTAGAGTATGACCACTTGAAAGGCTTATGCTTGAAGGAGTGAGGGAGGAAGGTTGGTAGTGATGCCAATTATAGCTATGTGACTTGTTAGATTTTAGGTGATAGGTTGTGATGTTATGAATGGGTTGCTTTATAGTTATGAATGTTGTATTGAGGTTCCTATGTTGTTTTTCATGTTAGCCTTAGTTGGGTTTACTCCTTAGTGGGGGATAGTATGTTGAATAGTAAGAGTTATAGTTGAGGGTGCTAATTGTCATAGGCCAAGGGCCAATGAGAAGTCCCAATATCCTCATCCTCTTTCTTTCTATTCCTATTCAAGCTTGAAACCTAGAGTTCCTTGTAGCTTGTATCATGTTTTGGAGCCATGTGTGAATATGTGTTTCCAATGTCTCTTTATGTTATGCATGTTCTTGATGAATTTATGTTTAAATGAGAAATTGAGTTTTATGATTCATGTTCCTCATGTTGATGTGCATTTAGTATGAGTTGTCTATATGCTTCATGAGGTGAATTGTTGAACGTGCTTAAATGTGCTTTTGAGAGAAATTGCATATTTTGCCTAATGATGTTGTGATGAGCATGATTTGAGTTGGAGAAGGAAGTTCCTCCAATGAAATGAAAAATGTTGAAGTTTTTATGCATAATGGGATTGTAGATGTAGTTCCTACTTTCTTGTGTTGCATTGAGCTTATTGATGTGGAGTTGATGTTTCCTTCAAGTTTTGTGCATTGTTTATAATGTTGCATGCATGATGGGCTGCTAGTCTTGAGTCGTTAATGCTTTAATGTGTTTAAAGTGTCATTCGAGGATGAATGTTCCCAAGTAGGGGATAATGTAACAACCCATAAAATGAATAGGTGAAACTAAAGCCTAACGTGTGTGTGTTTGAGTTGTTGTGAGGTTTGAAGTTGTAAAATGATGTCCCGGGATATGGTTGAGGAGTTTAGGGGTTAAACGTCAAGGTACGACTCCCTAAGGACCACCCTAAGGGTCCTTGAGGAGGACCCTTAGCATAATCCCCAAGATCCCAAGGAAACTTGAAAGTTTCCAAAAGTTTGGTGACCTATGGAAAGGGACCACGCCCCGTAGGTCCATCCACGCCCGTGGATGGCCTCCGTAGGTCATGCCCCCTAATGACCATCCTCTGACCCAGACCACAGAGGGATAGGAAGGCATGTGGTCCCATCCACGGTCCGTGGATGGGGTCTGTGGTCCAACACATGTTTTTGTGGTTTGGTTCGGCTAAGGGGAGGGTGGTTTGGTAAATTATTTTTATGATTTATTAAGTTGAAGGATGGTTATTTTGGGTTAATATGGTATTTTAAGAGTATTAAACTCTATTTTCCAATTCATTACTTCAAAACCCAAATTAGAAACCTCCCCTCCCCTCCAAAAGTTCTCTCTAGAAACCACCATTGGAGGTGAAGGATTCAAGCTTCCAAGGTCAAGACTTCATGTTTTTCAAGTGACTTTCATGGAGTTCTTCCATAAAAGGTATGGTAGTCGTCATCCTTGACTTAGTTTCTTTCAAGGAGCCAATTTCAAAGTTGATTTCAAGTCTACAAGTTTTCTCCAGAAACCCTAGTTTTCAATCTATGCATGGGTTCGATTCCAAATGTTTTTCAAAGGCTTTATTGCATTAAATTATGAATGAATTGTGGATCTAAAGATGAATTACGATAATTTCTTCCTTGAACCCATGTTTTTCCCCAAATTCCTAAATTGTGATTTGTGATTGGGAATTGATTGATTATGGAAGTATGTGATTTGTTTATGTTTATATTGGATTAATTATTGAATCATGTCAATTTCCTTATCTATTGTAGTATCTTAGATTTATGGGTTGATGTTGGTTCATAACCTAGAAAGGCAAGTTCATGAAGGAGCTATAAATGACTATGATGTGAAGTATGTATGTGTGATCTCAACGAAAGTGTTATGATCATGATTATAATGTAATTGTGTTATTATTGAAAGTATATTCTCAATTAACACTCATGAATGATGATGATAGAATGTGAAGGGTTTATATAATGTAATGTTATATCTTAAATTGGTAGGCTTAGGCATCCTCTTCTTGTATAAATGAAAGTAATGTGGATTGATGTAACTTGAATTGGTAGGCTTAAGGCATCCCTTCCTTGTATTGATGAATGTGATCATGAATGAAGTATCTTGAATTGGTAGGCTTATGCATCCTTTTCTTGAATGAATGAAAGTATTGTTGATTGTTGTAACTTGAGTTTTTAGGCTTAGGCATCCTCTCTTATGTAATGAATGTATCTTAACTAAATGAATATGAATCGATAGGCCTACAGAATTCCTTTCATAAATGACTAATGAATGTGTCTTGACTTGAAGAATATGAATCGATAGGCCAATGACATTCCTTTCATAAATGAATGATGAAGTATTCTTGGCTATGTCTTGAACCGGTAGACCTAGTGTTGGTGGCCCTTCATGATGAGTCTAGAAACTAATGTGATGATAAACCTTGAATTGGTAGACCTAGTGTTGGTAGCCCTTTTATGTGTGAAATGATGACCTTGTATCGGTAGACTTAATGTTGATGGTACCCTTCTTGGAAAGTCAATGAGCTATCCTTAATGTACCTTGAATCGGTAGACCTAATGGTGGTGGCCCTTTCTTGTGTAATGTACTTTGGGTCGATAGGCCTAATGTTGGTAGCCCTCTCAATTACAATAATGTTAATGTGAATGAAATACTCTATGGGAATGGAGGCTAAGCACCGAGTGGATATGGTAAGATGGAAGTTCTCCCTACATTATGTTGGATTTCAATGAACATCTTTCTTATCCAATAACTATGTGCCCAAATAGGATATTAGCTAGTGGATTCCATCCAAGCTAAAATGTTACTAGTTCTACCTTAGGTAAGTAGAACACCTTTCTTCGGTGTGGGGTCATATGACACTGGATTCCATGATTTAGTTCGCATGGTCTATGTTGGTTAATGCCTATTCTCATCAAGTAATATGTGCATTATGGTTTCTTGAGAAGTTCTATGAAGTGTGGGTGGTAGTATGGGATGTTATCCATCCATTGCAACAGTTGAGAGGGCTATAGTGAGTTCTCTAAGGTCTTCATGACTAATGTATGAATGTGCTCTGAATAAATCTAATGAAGAATGTTGACTTAAATGTCTAATGTAATGATGCATGCTATACTTGGATTGTATTGTGAGTTACTTCCTTGTCATGACTTAATGAATATGAATGTGCCTTGTCTGTGGTGGCTCCAAAGGAGTACTTAGTGTGAGTAGTAGTATGAGATGCTACTCATACATTGCACAAATATGACCTAGGGTTGTCCAAGATGTTGGTCCTAATGTGTTGATAGGACTTATGAAATGTTTATGTCTCTTATGTATGAGTATTGTGTGAAGATGGAAAGGTTGAATGATAAGTTCACTTTTGGTGACCTTAATGTGGTACTTTAGTGTGGATGATGGTATGGGACGCTATCCATACATTGCAAAAAGTATAGCTTGAGGGTTACTTGAGGTGAAGGCTTAATGTGAAGGTAATGGTTTATATGTTGATTGTACGATAATGTGAAGAACTGACTTATATGTTGATTATGTCTTATATTATGCCTATTATACTCATGTTCATGAAGGTTTTCTCAAATTGGCATAAAGCATGATTTCCAAAAAAAAATGTCTGTTTTAAGCATGGTTTTTGCATGGCTATCATACGTAGTACTTTATGTGCTAACCCATATTTCTTCATTTTCTACCAAAGTGTAGGGTTTGGAGATTGGATGTTCTATACTTGAAGAATAGGTTTCTAAGGAGCTTGAAGATGAAGACTTGGTGAGTCCTTATAGTTTCGAGGACAAAACCCTCTATGTTCCCTTTGTGTCTTTTATTGTATGTTTTAGAGTCTTTGTATGGGTTTTGTCCCAAAGTTGTATTCAAAGTATTAGATGGTTTGAGACATAGCATAGAAAGTCTTCCGCTTGCTTTTTATGAAAAATGAGTTTGATTGTAAAGAAAATTGTTAATTCCGCCTTATTTTCCTATGCTCTTATGTTCAAGAATGCTATGAGGCTTGTATGAGACCCCTTCGGGGTCAAGTACACCGTGTCGCATCTAGGGGCTAGCCTTGGGTCGTGACAGTTACAATGCAATTACGATAACCCTTTTAGCTATAATAGGCTCACAAATTGGTGTATACACTTCAAATGGCTTCACTAATAATTCTAGTATTTTTTGAACTTCCCAACAATCAGTGGAGTAACATATGATAATGTAGACCTCGGATCTATTAATGCATATACAATATGTGAAAATATAGACAATGTACCTGTAACCACATCCGGTGAAGCTTCCAAATTTTGTCGATCCCTATAGCATATGTGTCATTCTGAATTTTACTAAAATTAGTTGCTCCCTTAGCTCCTCTACCACAACTAGTAGGAATTTGTCCCCTACCTAAAGAAGGTGTTGATGATTATGATGTAGTAACTGATCTAGTAGGTTATGTCACACCACCCATGCCCTTTTGAGGGCAATTTCTCATCATATGACCCAGTGTACCACACGAAAAACAAGCATTTGTTCCAAACCGACATGCACCTAAATAATTTTTTCCACATTGTTTACAACATTCTTAAGGAGTCTTCCTTGACTCATACTTCCCTTCTCTGGGTGCCCCGTTGTTCGTGAACCTTCACTTTCACCTCTTTGCCAAAACTAATTGCCCCTAGACTCTTGAAAACAAGCTGGGAGACTAGCTGTAGAGTAGGAAAATGAAGGGCTAGGTGGTCTATTAAAGAACGGAGGCCTAAACTTAGTTTCAGATGGCATAAACTTCCCCGTGGATTTGGCTCTCTTGGACTGCCCTCTTTCCAACTCTTAGGTCCTTCTTTTTTGTCTTTGATCCTCCATCTTTTGTGCAAAACCTTACATTCTTGCTACATCCATGTCTTATTCAATGAAGCAATGGTACAATCTCTAACCAGATACAAATCCAATCTATCCACGTATCGATGAACTCTATCCTCCATAGTAGCTACAACATTAGGAGCGTACATGGACAATGAATTAAATTGGAGACTGTACTCCCCCACGCTCCTATTCCCTTGGTGGAGATTTAAGAATTGATGTTCACAGGCTTCCCAAATCTCTAATGGTAGATAATGGTCAAGGGGCGCCTTTTTAAACTCTTTCCAAATAATTGAAGGTGCACCTGTACCCTAAGATTGTTTCCAAGCTTCGTACCATAAAATGGCCATCCCCTTTAATCTATATACTGCTAGCTCAACTGCTTCTTTATTCGATACATGCATAACATCCAAAGTCCGCTGGATTTGATTGATAAAGCCTTGGGGGTGTTCATTAGGATCTGACCCAGTGAATGATAGAGGGTCCAAATTAATAAAATCACGTATCCGCACACTAGTAGCCCTATCTACACCTCTAGTACCTATAATTGGACCCTCTTTCCCTTGGCCAGTAACTATACGAGTCAATTAATAAACCACATTCTTTAAATCTTCCTCTGTAGCATTAACAGGGGTTCTCGAGGTGCTGCTTCCCTTCTTAGATCTCTTGGAGATGGAGGCGTTGGGGAAGTCTGTGATAGAGACTCATCTTGAGCCTCACTTTGTTCAGCACGCCTAGGTGGTGATTGGCTGGTCCCTTCTCCAATAACCACATCTATTTGCTTACCTATACCTTTACTCCTTATCGTAACCGACATCTTTACTATAATAAAGAAATTCAAAAGTTAGATATGATTCACCTACAACATTGGTTCTATTGCATGATCTATGAATTGAATGAAAAGAGACATCTCCTAAATGTCCTGTAGCTTCCTGACTATAGATGTGGTGCACAACACATCCATAAGTAAGACTCTACATAGGCAGGGCTTTGTAGACTCCCTAGGATGACCAATTTCCATTAAGATGGACTGGCACCTGATGCCCTAAAGGCCCGAAAGAACCAACATATAACTTGTACTTACTATGTATATAACTATGACAATTTTTAAGTTGTTACAAGTTCATATAGGATGCAGCGATACGAACCAATACAAGTAGAGCCAAAGCTTATATACAAGACTTGGCCGTTGAGGCAAAAACTTGTTAAGAGACAAGACACAGCTGAGCTATATATATTAGTCTACAAAGCCTCTAAAAGATAAAAAAAATAAAATTAGTTTAGGCGGGACAAGGCCCCACCTTACCCTTAACTATCATACAATAACAAAATAGGTGTCAAAGACTCGATAAGCCCCGAATCAACCTAGAGCCTTACCAATAGCAGTTGAGTACATGTGCTCCTACTAAACAAGTCTACTAGCTGGAGTACCTGTTCCTACAACTTGAAATGCAGTATCCCTCACGAGGGACGTTAGTACCAAAAAAATGTACGGAGTATGTAAGGCAATAACATATATAAAACAAGGGCTCAAAAGAAATCAAGTATCAGTATATAAGTGCATAAATCACAAAGGAACACCACCTTTGTTTACTCTTGTGGGATCGTGTATGTTACATTCTTTTCTTTACTTTTCTGTACTTTATAATCATTGTAAGGCATGTGATACAAATGACGAGTTTATTAGTGGTAGAAGAGGATGACCTATGCTAGGTATATTAACCCCTGGGATGTTGTCCTCATAATTACAGAAATTGGGATCATCCCATGCTAGGCTTTCACCCCTGATCAGCCACCCTTCTATACCGATTGGGATCGACCCATGCTAGGGATTTTCCCCTTGGCTGCCACCCATAAATATACAAATTGATTCAGTTAGTTTCTTTAATCTTTGAGATTGTTGTTTTTGTGGTCATAATCATTTTTGAGATTTGAAACTACAAACCAGTAGTAGAATACATGATAACAATAACTTTAAGATGGTGACAATTACATAAAGAGCTATGTAGCATCAATGGATTTCTTATGAGCTTACATATCACAATTGACTTCAATTAACTGAAAGGAGAATTCACTAGACTTGATGTTGCAAACACCATTCATATACTAGCACATTGGAGGATAATTACACAATTGTGGAGTAATAAACATATAATGAAGTAATTCGATACAGTAGGGAGAGGGGAAAATATTATTAGCTATATTGGAGATCGTACACTGACACCATGTTTCCTTTACTAGGAATAGAGCTTAGGAAACTCACTTGGTTGATATTAATCACAATTATCAGATTTCATGCCAAGAAATAGGAATCGAATAGCCTTACATACCTTGCTATACAATTCAAAAAGTATGACTTAAGAATCTTCTCTTCGTATTACTAATCTACAACAAAATAAGTTGTAAGACTAGTATTAGTAGCTAATTAATCAATTTGAGCTACTTGATGTCACGACCCAGACCGTCGTGATTGGTACCCACACTAACTCTCCGATGGGAGAACCACTACTACAACCCAAACCAAGCAACTAAACCAAAACTAAGACATTGAAGTTACGGAAGCAAGTTAAATACTATGGAAATAAATAGGGAGTTCCCATAAACTCCAACAAAAGTCTAACAACGAACTAAACAATGTGGAAGAAATAACCTAGAACCTGAAAGTCAATGCACCAAAGCATCTAAGGTTCATCAAGTTTAAACAAGAAGGGATGCAACCCCAATCTAATGAACTAATCAACTAACTAGAACATCGTCTAAGTCCAGAAATGGTGGACATAGACGAAAGAGAACCCATGGCAGCCCTGAAGAATTGGCTCACCCTTGAATTTGAATGATCACTGATCTCCGAAGTGAGGTCTGTCAGTAGCCGTTTGAAGATGCCCTGTACTCAACAAAAATAAGAGCAAGTGTAGTATCAGTACACAACCACAGTGTACTGGTAGGATTATGCGGCTATCCCACGAAGAGCAACATACATAAGTCAAACAACAATATAGTCACATGCATATATCGAACATATAAAATATCATCAACATTTACGAACAACGAACAACTTCACATGTCTAAAAATACACAATTATGACAAGTCATTGGTCCTCTCATGGAACCCAAACCCAAACAATTAGCATACCAGAACGTGGTACCCGATCCAATGATTAAGCTGGAACGTGGCAACTGATCCAAATTAGTTATGTCGGAACGTGGCAGCTGATACATTCAACACACCAAAATCACAATCACAAGTATATCCTAAAGATCATACAATTAAGTCATGATTTCATGGTAACCATCATTCATCTATCTCATTTACAATAAGTATGATAAATAATGCAACATTCATATACATACATGTATCATAAAGAAGCAAGAACAAACATACATCACACAATCATATAATCACAACCATCACCTACCTCGAAACAAGCTTGAAACCCTAAGAAACTAGATCCTTCCCTTTCCAGATTCGTTCTGCTTGTTCTTGGTCTACAAATAATCAATATAATACGGGAATCAATAAACATTATCTAATTACCGAAATTACTAGCAATTCTATGGACCCTAGATCATAATCATGATCCCAATTATCCAAATTAGGGTTGTTTCCACCAAAGAATCTAGATCAAAACCCTCCCCATCATTAATTATCCATTCTATTACGTTCTACGGACCAAAAACAGATTTAGAGAGTGAAAAGCTTACCTTTAGCCTCAAGAATGGTGAAAAATGAGTAGGAGTCTCTTGGGTTCGTTCTTTAGCTCTAAAAGTCAAAAAGTGCATAATAAGGTCGTTTAGGAGTTTATTAAAGATCTTAAGTCGCGTCGAGCCTGCCACAACGGTCCTCATCCCGCTGTAGTGGCCCCGCTAGAGCGGCCAAAACCCCCGCCAAGGCGGCTTGCGCGAACCAGTGAGCCATTTAAAGAATTCCAAAATTCCTATTTCACAGCACATCTTTAACCCACGACGTTCAAAAAATACTCTTCACGCTAAGATCAATTTCGTGAGTTCTACTCGCCCGAATTCAATTCCGTAAAATTGTACGGATATTTTAACGAGCTTATCTAATTACTCATGTAATCAAAATCATAAATAAAGCACCTGATTTTTACTAGATTTCCCCACACCTTAAAGACTCCGATTTCGTCCAAATCTGGATAAGGTTGGGAAAATCCAAATACTACGAAAAAGTTTCCGGCTCCAAATTTTCTCCCGTTGGTATTTCTATAACGACGGGAACATGTCGTTACACTCGATCTCACCAATATATTAACCAAGTAGTAAACATGCAGTTTATCTAGCCAATATTTTCTTTCCCTCCCTTTCCCTTTAATCACTACTATATACTATACAACATTCGTATCAGGCCCTCCCCAAAACTCCATGGGCTGCGGAAAACATAAACATTAATATACAAATGTGTGGTAGGAAGCAAGTCCATGTAACACCCAATTAAGTGATATACCCCCCACGCCCTGCAATATTTAAGTCCTTTATCATCTCCATAACTTCTTCACACATCCATTCACATCCCTTATTTTAATATACATAAATAGTCCGTAAATATAATAATCTAACAGAAGCACTATGAATTAGGGTTGCTGATCACCAACACTTGAAGAGCATAATTACTTTTTCAAATGCTCAAACGAGCTCATAATTGAATTTAAAGGGCACTCCCCTCCATGGCTGTCCCAACATGCACTAACCACCAAAACATCCTCCCCGATATTACAACATGTAAAAGTAATAATTTCCTATTCACTAACACATACCAAATGTCCTTATTAACCTAAGCACACGAGAGGGAGAAAATTGTAGTAGCTTACCTTGCTGGACAAAACTGCCGCTTTCTAAGTTTGGATTCTTCAAGGTAAAGGTTATCCTCTCCAACTTGCCTTATTTGGTGGAGACTGTTATTCTCTTAACTCATACCCTCCAACAGCTTGAACTCCCTAATATTTAGGAACCCTAATGGTATTTTATGGCCTCTACATGAAACTAAGAGAGAGAAGAGAGAAAACTCTTGAAATCAAATTTTTTTCCGTAGTTAAAATGGTTGGAAATAACTGATATCAATCCCTTTTAAAGGGACATGCTTTTGCCGACTTTATCTTTCATTTTGGGCCATAAATTTATCAATTAGGGGATCCACCTACTTGTACTTTTCACTTGAGCCTTTTTGGACTTAAGGTTATTGGGCCTTGGTTGTCCATTTTATCCCTTATGCTTCTACTCAAGTTGGTTCAGAATTAGTGGAAGTAGGTGGTAGTGTACTTGGCCCAATATGGTCGAAAGAATCTTAGTAGGTGATGAACATACTTGGTCATTTAGGCTAGTTAATAAATCTAAATAGGTGATGCACCTACTTGTCACCTACTAGCTTAGTTAAGGCAAGCAAACAACTTACTTATTTTATTTCATTCTCCAAATATTAATCCCTTTTTCCTTAGCTTAGCACTTAACTTTGAACTTTAAACTTAATTACCACCTTACTATCTCGAGTTTCAATACTTTCGTTGGGGTTAACTTGGAGTACACATGCTGAAACATGCAACCAACACTAATTATATAAGAAATATTGTTCCTCACTTATACGATAAGGCTATGTCAAAGATCAAATGAATAGAACTAGCTTATGCATAATATAGGGTATTACAAACATGTTCATATAGTAGAAAATATGGACTAGGATCTTAGAACAGTCCGTCAAGTAGAAGTCAGGAGAGGAAAAGTTATGATGCGTGTCAAACTTGTAGTTGAATAAACATACTGCTCTTAAGTGTTTCTACAGGTGGGACTACTCTTACCAAGCTGTAGATGAGCTACCACAAGAATTGGCCGCTACTAGCAGTGGCAAACGAGCGAGTCGAGTCGAATATGAGTCAATTGAAAACGAGTCAGATAAAAATAGATAAAGCATTCGACTCGACTCACATTTTAAATGGGTACAAATGATTTACCCAATAGATAATATGGATAAATATGGGTACCCATATTATAGTAGAGATTTTGTTAAAAGCTTTAAAAACAAAATATTTTTAATTTTTTTTATCACTCCACCCTCTCTACCATCCCCCTACCCCTCCTATTCCAAAAAAATGTAAAAACAATAGTTTGTTTTTTTATAATTTTTTTTAAACCAATCCCCTCTACCCCCCTCCCCCAATTCCAAAAAATGTAACGTTTTAAAACAAAATTATATTAAAAAATGTAAAATAATAATTTACCACCCCATCCCCTACCCCCCCCCCCCTAATCCCAAAAAAAGTAGAAAAAATTAAAAAGTGTTTTTTACAACCCCACCCCTATCCCAAAAAATGTATAAAAAATAATCTTTTTTATTAAAAAAACATTAAAAAAGATACAACCCAACCCCTACCTGCCCCCTCCCCATGCCCCCTATGCCAAAAAAATGTAAAAATACATAAATTTTTTAAAAGCTTTTTTACCACCCACCCCTAATCACTTTTCTTTATTTTATGAATGAACATTTTTTACCCATATTATCCATTTAACTACATACTTTTAAATCGGTAAATATGATTATAATTCATTTTTACCCAATTTTATATGAGTTGGGTACCCAACCCATTTAAAATGGATAAATATGAATGGATACCTAAATAAATTACCCATTATGCCACTTCTAGCTGCTACTAATCTACAAAACACTAATGATGGCACCTTTTAAGTAGACTCAAGAGCAAGTAGTCATATGACATATAACTCAAGTATTCTAACTGATCTTAAACAGTACAATGGACCAGATAAAATCATTGTTGGGAATGGATCAAAGTTACACATAACACATGTTAAGAACATATCAAGATCAGGCCTAAATTTAAGAAGTTCTTGTAGTTCCTAAGATTAATAAAAATGTACTCTAGTTAGTAAACTTGCAAAGGATAATTGTTGCACTCTTGAATTTAATGAAACTAACTTTGTTGTAAAGGAAAATAAGACAAGGACACTGCCGGCCAAGGGATCTAAAAGGAATGGACTCTATGCTTTGGAAGATAATAATCTCTAGGCTATAACTACTACACACGATTGGAACACATCAGAAAACATATGGCATACTAGATTAGGACACCTTAGTTTGAAATATTTAAAAGTTTTGAGTAGTAATAGTTACATTAATGTTAGAAGTTGCAATAAAATTCCTACTGTTTGTTCTAGTTGCCAGATGGGCAAGAGTTGTAAACTTTCATTTGGTTTGAGAAATAAAATTAAGAAGGAAACTTTATTGAAATTTTATTGTGACTTGTGGGGACCTGCTCTTGTTGAATCTTCTCAACATATGAAATATTATGCCATTTTTGTAGATAAACACAAGATATACATGGATTTATCCACTGAAAAAAAATCTGAATTTTTTGAGGTTTTTGTGAAATTCCAGAAAATGGTGGAAAAATAATTTTCTGAAGAAATTAAGATATTTAAGTGTGATGGAGGTGGTGAGTTTATCAAAATAGACTTCATCAAGCATTCGGAAGATTGTGGCATCGTGAGACATATTTCATTTAACACACCTGAACAAAATAGAATTTCAGAAAGAAATATACACATATTTTGGAGATTGTCTTAACTCTACTACTTCATTGTAACCTACCTTTATTTTCACGTGTTGATCCTTTCTTTGCTGCAGTGTTCCTCATTAATAGACTACCATTCTCAGTCCTAAAGACGGCGACTCCATTTGTTAAGTTGTATGGAGAGCAACTTGATTACAAAAGTCTAAAGGTGTTTGGATGTAGATGTTATCCATATATCAAGGGTAGCAAAAATTGTAGTCCAAAGACTTACGCTTGTGTGTTTTTAGGGTACATCAACTTACAGAAAGGATATAGATCATCCCTCTACAAGAAGGGTGTACGTAGACTTGTGGCCAGGGGATTCTCTCAACTTGAAGGGATATATTTTGAAGAAACATTTAGCCTTGTGGTTATAACCACAACTATTAGGGTGGTTCTATCCATCACAATCAGCTCAAAGTGGAAAGTTAAGGACCTAGATGTCAAAAAAACTTCCTCTATGGTTTCCTACAAGAGGAGGTAAACATAAGTCAACCTCCTGGATTCATTGATCTCAGGTATCCTCAACATGTGTGTCTACTTATAAAGGCATAGTATTGTATCAAACAAGAACCAAGAGCCTGATTTGATAGGTTTAGCATGCATCTCCTACACCGTGGTTTCATTTGTAGTAAGGCATATCCCTCATTATTTACTTTGCAAACTCAAAAAGCACCAAATTTCTCTCGTTATATGAGGATGATATTATTTTCACAAGAAGTTATACATCACATGTCTTACAGTTTGTTCTACAACTTGGGAAAGAGTTTGTTATGAAAGATCTTGACTATTTACACTTCCTTCTAGGAGAATAGGTTAAGTATTTTGAAGGTGGAATTCAGAAATTAGAGTAAGTATGTTGTTGGGCAACTGTAGCCGCTCCTTTATCTAAAAAACATGGTTTACAAGAAGCTGTGGGAAGTCTTGTAGATACATCCTTATACAGAATGATAGTAAGGAGTCTTCAATACTTGACACTGACAAGACCTGATATCACTCATGTTGTGATTTGAGGAAGGCCGTTTATGCAAAGTCCAAAAATTGAACTGTAACACCTTATATTCGAGAAAGGGCATAATGGCAGTTTTCAGAAGTCCTTTTTGCCATCCGACGTAGGCCAACCACGGCCTGTGAAGTGGACCACAAACTGTAGGTTTGGTACGTGGATGGGCACCTAAAAAGGGCCCAGACGACCTCAAACCACGGCCTGGACCAACAAATCATCGTTGGGTCCAAGGTCTGTGGTTCATTACCCCAAATCCAAGTTTTTAAATCAGATGATGGTTGTGCAGGACAAATCGTCAGTCAAATCATGGTCCGTTGGTCAAGATTCATCGATGGTAGGTCGGTAGTTATATTAGGGGAAGTTAGGTCTTTTCCAAATTATTTTATCCTAATACTATATCATTTTGCCTATGCCCAAAACCTACATATAAGTGTTTTAAATCTAAAAATTCCCATTTAAAAATCATTCTCTAAAATTCTAAAAGAAGATCAAGAGTCCTCTCCAAAATATTTCTCTCTCTAGAAAGCTTGAAGAAGAAGTATTCAACTTAGGGTTTCAAGTCAAGTCTCTATTCCTCCATTGAAGATAAGAAATTGGCTTTGAGGTATGATAGTTTTCATCCATGGATCCATTCCATTCATGGAGTTTCCAAATTCTCCTATTTTCAAAATTAGAATTCCCCAATTAAGTTAGAGTTTTCTTCTATGCTATGGGTTCTCCTAATTATTGATCTAATTGATTGATTTATGATCTATGATGCATGAATTGAGTAAATTTCCTGAGTTTATGATAATCCCCCATGAACCCATGTAATCCCCATATTTTCAAAGTTATGAGCATATAATGTGGGTCTTGGATTATGTAAGAAGATTATATGAAATTAAGTATGAATTGATGGAATTATATGAAATTATGATGAAATTCTATGAACCCATGCCTAACTCATGTTTCCTAGACATTGATGATTGAAAGTGGGTTTTGAACCTTGAAAGGTGAATGATGTAATTATGCATGTTCTTATGAAATTTATGTAAATGTTCTAAGGATGCTTTGAGAGTGAAGTATCAATGATAATGTTGTTGTTGTGTTGTTGAAAGGATTTTCTCATATACACATCTATGCATGATTGTGAAAGGTATTCTAACATAATAAGAGTTCCTAAGGTTGAAAGGTTGTTCTAACCTAAAATGAACCAACGATTAAGGAATTACGTTAATGTTGAGGCAAGAGGCGATTACTCATGCTCTCTATTGAATGGAAAGAGGTGATTCCCCATGTCATGTGATGTAAGAACAAGAGGCGATTACCCATGTTCCTCTATGAGCTATGATGAATAAAATTAAGAACTATTTCATGGAAGTAAAGCTTAGCACCGAGTGGAAAAGTGGCGCTTACCCAAGTCCTGTACCTATGTGGCCCCATAAAATTGTCTAGAAAGACATTAGCTAGTGGATCCACAATAGCAAGAAGTCAGTGGTCCTAACCGTGGCAAGTAGGACACCCCTTTACGGTGTGGGGTAGACACCAAATTCTATGTCACTAGCTCACATGGTTTTATATGTCGGTTAAGGCTACTTTCCACAAATAAGCAAATGTTATGATGAACCAGGGTTACATCAAGGAAGTATCGTAAGTACGTTTTAAGATAATGTTCACTTTATTGATCATGGTTTATTGACTTATGGTTTCTAACTCTCAAGATACGTATTTTAGCTTGATCATTGCATACTTATGAAAATTTCCCTTTTTAGCATGATTTAAATGTTATATGCATGGCTATCATATTTGGTACATTGTTTTGTACTAACGTATACCCTTGCCTACATTTCCCCAAATGTAGGGTCCAATAGTCAGGGTTCTCAGTTTTGTGGCTAGAGGTTGACTTGAGAGATTTGTGAGCTTTGTTGAGTCCTCATGCTTTGAGGACGGATCTTCATTGAGTTTTTTAGTATTATTTCTTATTTTTAGTTTTGGACATGATGTATGGTCTAGGAACAATTTCATTATATTGTACTAGATGGCTATTGAGATGAAGTGTTTAGACATCCACTTTACTTTTATAAAACCTTTGAGACAAGAATGTATTTCTTTACCTCTTTTTTTCTATGTCTTATGTTATGTATGCTAAGTGGCTTGTATGAAGCCTCTCGGGGTCCTATACGTCATGTTACATCTAGGGTGTACCCCTAGGTCGTGACAAAGGTTGTATCAGAGCACAATGTTAAGAATGGTCCTAGGATGTCTCATAAGCCACGTCAAGTAGAGTCTTGTTCATAAGTGTGAAGTGTTCCACATTTATGAATGAGAGGCTACGAGATGTTTAGGAAACTACACTTCTTTCATTCCTCTAAAGTCGTGTGATAGAGTTTAACCCTATAAGGTCTCTCTCCTAATCCTTATTCGATGCTCTACAGGATATGGCTACTCGAAGAGCTTATGCTAGAAGGAATGGGAGGGAGAATGTGGAACAAAAAGTTCCTTCTCAAGCTCCTCAAGCTCTGGTAGACCATTTGGTCGAGCAAGTGATCAATTTGGAGTTTAGGGTTGCTTTTCAATTATTGGCTCAAACCATGACGGCCTAAGCCAATAGGGAGGTTGTGGTCCCCGTGAACCCAAATGTGGATACGACGACATCTAGAGTGAGGGACTTCACTAGAATGAATCCTCCAGAATTTCATGGTTCTAAGGTTGAGAAAGATCCTCAAGAGTTCATTGATGAGGTTTACAAGGTGTTGATGATCATGGGAGTGATGTCGGTGGAAAAGGAAGAGTTGGCCGCTTATCAACTTAAGGGTGTTGCTCAAATTTGGTTCAGTCAATAGAAAGAAGGGAGACCGAAAGATGCGAGTCCTCTTGATTTAGAAAAGTTCAAAGTTTCTTTCCCCTTGAGATGAAGGAGGCAAAGGTGCTTGAGTTCATCAACCTTCGTCAAGGAAGTGTGAGTATGAAGGAATATGCTTTGAAGTTCACACATCTATCTAGATATGCTCTCACTATGATTGCTAACTGATAAGTCCGAGATTTGGACTCATTTAGGGCTTTTTTTTATATATAGTTTTAGTGTCCTTAAATGCCTAAGTTATGCTATAAACTGATGTTAATGCCTTGATTTTCAGGTATATGGATTGAGGAGAAAATCAAGGACACTAACAGGAAAAAAGAAACAAAAAAATTGAAGAAGTGAAGAAAGACGAACCTGATGATCGCCTAGAGCACTTGGCGAATCACCGAGTGGCTATTTAGACCGCATAAAGTTCCAGTGTGCCAGCCCTGAGAGAAGAAACCAAGTCGACAACAAGAAAGGGGTAGTAGGTGAATCGCCGATCAGTTTCGCGAAGGAAAGAGTGATCGCCTAAAGTTACAGAACTTGAGGATTCTGAGAGCCAATACAAAATGGTGATAGAATAGAGCAATTGGCGGTTCGCCGAATCACTCGGTGAACCGGACTTACCTCGCCTAATGGCCCTTCATGGCTAATTTTTGGCAACTATAAATTGTATTTTGAACTATTAATTTAGTAGTTCTGGAAGTTCTATTCCTGAGATTTTAGCTTACTACCATTTTAGAATAGTTTCCTAATAGACTTGAAGGCTTTTTGACATTCAATTTGGAGATTTTGCAAGTGGGTTACTAATTTTCTTCAAATTGGAGCATTGTAAAGGGTTGAATACCCTTACCCAGTTGATGGATAATCGATTTGGTAACCGTTTTTATCTTTTTATGATGTTTAGCTACAACCCAATTCTTGAGTTGTGATCATGTGATTATGGGTTGAATTGGTTTATAGGTATTGTTAATTACTAGTTTAAATGTTATATTGAAGTGGGTTTAATTTATGAATTGTAGTTGCAAATGCAGTTCAAATTTTGTGTTCTCAACTTACGCGAGGGAAAAGTTTTGGGGCTAAGGCTTGTGATTAATGGTTTGTAGGTATTGGGTTGATTTGGGTTCAGCTCGAGAGAGTGAATCCTAAATTCAATCCTACACATCTTACTTGAGAGAGAAGATGTATTAAGGTTGTGGGTTGTTTTTTATTGCTATGCCTGTTAATATTCGAAAGAAATCACTTGAAGCAGAATAGTTTTTCGAGAGAAAGCTATTTCACCTATAGTCTAGCCTACCCACTAATATTTAGCTATTTATTAGTAGTTTCAATTACCCATATAGCGAAATTTACCTATAATCGATCACATCCCGAGAATTTCTCTCCTTATTGTTATTTCTTCATTGTTTGATTACGTTGTAGTTGATAATTGCAAACCAAAACCCCGTATTGGACATTTGTGTCACCCTTTTTGAACTGCTTATATGTTTTTTCCGATAATATCTATTCTTATAGCTAGTTAGATCACATTAATACTTCATAACAGAACTTTGAACACGTACCACTCCCTATGGGTTTGTCCCCAACTCTTCGTTGGGTTTTATACTGCTTAACTATTGTTCGCATCTAGAATTGGATGAGGTGTGCTTGAAACGTTAATCAAAATGGCACAACTATCAGGGAGTGGTGTTGTTTTAAAATTCTTTTATTGAAGTTGAATTGTGATCTTTTTGGCTGTAGTTGAATCAACTAACTTTCGTTTATGGTTTTGTGTTGCTTGTGTTGAACATAGGAGGAGATGAGCGTAAACGAAAGTAATGGTAGCCAAGTGGGCCACCAAGATGACATTAGGAACCTCAATGAGGTTAATGACCCAAACCAAGTGGGTGATGTTGTTCCATTCGTCTACCTCCAGCTGAAGGAAATGTTGTTTTTCACATCACAAGCACAATGTTTCAGCTCTTACAATTGAAAGGACTATTTAGGGGGGCTGGCTCATGAGGATCCCCATGAGCATATTAGGAACTTTGTGGATGTCTGTGGACCGTTCTCATTTAAGAATATATTGTAGGAATCGGTCCATCTCAGGTTGTTTCTGTTCTCTTTGATGGGTGAATCTACCAAATGGTTGGCTGAGTTATCGAGGGACTCTATCACCTCTTGGGATGAGCTGACCACATCATTTCAAGTGCGATTCTTTCCCCATCGAAGATGATGACTCTAAGGGATGACATCCAAGGTTTCAAACGCTTGGAAGGTGAGCCAATCCATGAGACATAGCTGAGATTTAAGAAGTTGGAGCTTCAATACCCAACTCATGGACTTCCACATAATATGTTGCTGCAACACTTCTATAGGAGCCTCGATTTGGTAAACAAAGAAGTGGCTAATCAACTTTCTCCGGGTGGCACTACAAAAAAAAAAACTTTTAACGACAATAAATATAGACACTAATAAAGAGTGCTAGAGTCTTTACCGGCATTACTTAAGTGACATTAAAACAAATGTCGCTAACGGCTTTAGGGATATATACAAAGAATGCTAATTGCCGTTAAAAATACATATTTAGCGGTAATTAAGAATTAATTGCCGCTATTGATCATTTTTTATGTAGTGTGGTATAATGCAACTGCCCTATGCAGTAGCATCCCAACTCCTTTATTGCATGACCAAGATCAACAGGGCATGGTTTACTCGTGAAGACCAACTCTCTGCTCTCACTTTCAAAATGAAAAAAAAGCAGATCGAGAAGGATTAAGAGAGAGACCAAAACATGGCCAAAATGATGACCCAACTGGATATCTTGGTTAAAAATGTCATGGGTGTTGGTGCAAGGAGTGTTAATGTTGTGGGTGCTTATGGAGTAAACCCCGATGAAGAAAAATTTGAAGCGCTATACAATAAGAAAGTGAACTTCCTAGCCAACCAAGGAGGAGGTTATCGTGCAAACTACCCAAGACCGGGTGGAAATCAAGGATGGAATAGAGATGACGGATATAGAGGCCGTGACAGAGAATGGCGTGATCGTAATACCACTTGAAAGGAAAGAGAGGGGGAGAATGATAGGTATGTTCCTCTCCATGAGCGTCAAAAGCCCAAGGAATCTGAGGGTAGCCGTATAAAAGATATGCTCTCACGCATTCTCAGACAAAGTGTTGAAAGAAATGAAAGAGGATGTCTCGACTCTCAATCAGACGGTGACCTCTCACTCAGTCTCTATTAAGCAGCTGGAGACCCAAATGGGTCAAATTTCTTCACATTAGAATCCAAGTCAACAAGGGGAGTTGCCTAGTGACACAATGGCAAACCCCAAAAATGAAGCTTGATTTGGTATCCTCGTCATACCACGACGTTAAATAAGGCGTTTCTTGGGAGGCAACTCATGTTTTCAGTGCTTTAGTTTTTGATTCTGAATAACGGGTGTTGAGTGTGTAGGTTAAAAGGTGAAAAGTGTTGGAAAATGGGTGTTTTGGTGAGCAAAAGTCTATTGCGTGACACGCTGAACAAGTCGGCGTGCTCTGACTTTGCCCACCGTTTGAACCACCAAGCTTGAAGGAGCACTCTGTAAAAATTGGTGGACTAAAAACATAATTGGCAACTCACCAAATAGGTTGGCGAGCCCGACTTTGTCCGCCGTTTGAACCCCCAAAATTGCTGAAAGTTCTGTAAAACTCGACGAGGCAAATACCTCTCGGCGCATCACCGAGTGATTCGACAAATTGACTTACTTTGCCGATGGTGCCACGAACTGAAAGGTTTTAAGGCTAAAATCCTTCATATTCTCTCATTTTCAACTCTCGTACTCTCTCACCCATTAGTTAATTTTCAATATTTTACTTTTTGCCCACAATTTTGTGTGATTTTGTGCTCGGAATTGTAAATCTTTGCCGCCTAGTTGTTCAACTTTGATATTCAGCATACATGGTTGTCCGAACCCCGTAATCTATGTTTGTGGTTGAACTCAAATACAATAAGTAAATTTGTGTTGATATGTGTTGGGTAATTATTTTAATCATATTTTATGTGTCGAATTTCCCATAATTTGTGTGAACTTGTGCCTAAAGGCTTAAATCAATCGATTCCCGTGTTTTGTGCGTTAAAATTTGTTCTAAATTGTTGGGTTGCGGTAATTTTGTAATAGGTCTAGTTGGGTGAAGTCTAAGTAACCCCGAGTTTTTCTAAATGACATAATTTGCCCAATGATAGAGCATTTGACGTCATTCTTAAGGGCAAAAGTCATCAAATGGACAAATTTGGCCAAATCGGGGGAAGTTAAGTACCCTAAGGGCATGGGTGGTATGGGTCTTGTTCTAGTTGCATAGTGCTTGTGTTTGATTTTGAAGTCGGGGGCTTCAGGTTTATTTTGAATTTTAGGGTTGAAAATTGGTACGTTGGGCCGTTTGGCGAGCTTCGTCGAGCTCACCGAATTGTTCGGCGGTTCACCGAAGTCCCCCTCAGATCACCTTTAATTTCGAAGTTTGGATGATTTCATTTTGTAACTTTCGGTGAGATACCTAAGCTCGCCGGTTCACTCGATGACTCGCTGGAAGGCCTTCTTGATCGCCCTTTCTGCGCCCCTAACCCTTAAAATACATTGTACCTTTCGACGGGCTACCCCAAGCTCACCGATTGGTGCCGATGATTTGACGAATAGCCCTAAACATCGCTGACATGCCTTGATTCTGAAATTTTTTGATGTCGGTACTTTCGGGGAGCCCGATCTGGCTCGCCTAAATGACTCGGCGACTGGTTCGGCTAGTCTTTCTGTAAGTTAATAGCTAAACTTTTCTTGGACCGTTTCTAACATTTTTCTATGTGTTTTCCATATATGACTAGACCCAAAGTGTCAGGAATAGACATGCTGCCCCGCAAACGGGCAAGTGGACTTGTGATAAATGAGGATGCAGATGATCCAAGGTAAAAACATCAAAACTCCCTACAAAGGGTGGAAAAGGCACAGGAAAAGGGAAGGCGTATGTGGTAGAGTCACTGGAGGTCAGCTCCGACAGTGAGGTAGTCTACGAGACTCACCTCACCTCATCAGACAATAAGAGAGATTCCCAGGACTCTCAGGCTGCCATCTCTGAGCTTGAAGATGACTAGCTTTTACATGCCTGGAGAGCAGAGCTTCGCTCCAAGGGTATGCATGATCCGTCTCGGATTCGGGTGCCTCAGACTCCTCCTCCTCCCCCAGCTTCAACTCAGACTGTGGTCCCAGTGCCACCTATATAGGGTCCTCATCCCCGGTCTCTAAACAAACTAAAGGTCGAGGGACTGAGGACTATCTTTGAGGAGAAGAGGTTGTCCACAGATGGTGTGGTGGATAGGTATCTGGAAATATGCCGCACCCTCAAGTCAAACAATTTTGAGATTTTCACTAAGCCCTGGGGTCTCTATATTCCTAACTGGGTTCGCGAGTTATACCCAGCTTATGGAGATTTGGTTCCACAAGGAAAGAGGAAGGCCAGTACCTTCAAGCCAGTGGACTATATGGTTGTCCGGGGGCAGAAGGTGAAATGTGATAGTGAGGATATAAATGATGCCTTGGGTTGCACTTATAACTTCAAAAATGACTACTAGAAAATGATTAAGACAACGACATTGGAGGACATGACAAGTTGGCTGGCCGCTCTACTCTCTAACGATACTCCTAAGTGGATTTAGATCGGAGTGCCAATAGAGAAGAAAGATCTCAATGTGGCAATGCGGTATTGGTTTAGGTTTATTAGTAGCATAATCAAGCTCAGGATGAATCTATCTTCCGCCACACAAAGACGGCCTGTCTTGGATCAATTATTACTGGGAAGAGACTAAATTTTGGTGCAATCATCGAGCAGGAGATGGACATGAGGGCCAAGCAGCGCCAGACTTCTCTCTCATTTCTGGTGTTGATCACCAACCTGTGCAGACGGTCCCATGTTCCGCGGGATGAGAAGGAGGATGTGGAGGTGACTCCCACCTCTTCTACTGACATCCGGCGTATTGAGTCAGAGTATCAGAAGGATGAGGCTGAGAGAAGGAGGGCAGCTCCAGTGGATACATCCCCGGTAGTTGACATTGAGACATTACCTGTAGAGGCAGTATTGCCTACTCCGGCCACTTGTCCTTCAAGTACTTCTAATTCTGCCCCCCCTATGACTCTGAGTTCTTCTGTTGCTCCCCACCTCCTAGATCTACTGTTGGCACTACTGCATCTCAACCCCCGCTCACCCAGGGCATGTTGTTATGAATGGGGCAGCTAGCACATTCTGTTGATGTGCGGGTTACCAGGCTAAAGGCTACAGTTCCTAGGATGATTGAGAGAGCTCTCACTGTTGCATTGACACCTCTCAAAGATTCTATTGATGCACTCACGTCAAGGATAGAGGTGTGTGAGTGAGGTCAGGGAGCTACTCATGAGGTAACGACCTTAAAGGCTGTAGTTACGGAGATGATCGAGGAAAGATGTGAACTAGCTGAAGTCCACTGATATGTCTCTGATTTTTGGGACCGTGGAGATCCCTGATGACCTGAGCATAGATATTCCAGCCCATTCTGATGTGCCTCCGGCTCCCACTAGAGATTAGGTTAGAGCTGATGAGGCGGATGCGGAGTCTAAGGCTGAGACTGATGAGAAGCAGATTAGCGTTCAGGAGGAGACTGTGTTTGAGGGTCTAACTTAGTTAGAAGAGGCTATGGTACATTCTGTTGTTCAAGCCTCCTTGAGTGAATCTACTATGGCAGGTTCTAGTGCAGACCCAACTGATGGACACCGGGTACTATTGCCCCGACATATGGAGTGACTGATATGCAGACTTCACCCCAGGCTTAGCCTGGAAGGATGACATTCTTACCTCCCTCTCTGTTGTTTTTACTGATTATTGTTGTTTTAGTTGCATTTGAGGACAACTGCTTCTTTTTGTTGAGTGGGGTGAGGTATTCCATACCTACCTCTTGTGATTTTTTTGTGAATATTGGGCTGATTTTGTTGATATATATGCTTTGATATTGACCTGGTGGATATTTTGGCTTATGGCCCCTGGTTTTGGACAAAAATGATTTTGGACAAATTTTAAAATTTTGCGACCTCTTTTGTGTGTGATTGTGGCTATTCTTGTGCAAATTTGAGTATCAGTTGTGATCAATACCGATGACTTGAATAGTGCTCTTAATTGAATGAAAGGAATGTTCGGCTACGATGAGGCCAATGAAGTTGTATAGACAATGTGTGAACTTTTAGCATCTCGTTGTGACTAGCCAGTTATCGAATGAGTCTCTTTTGATGAACAATGCACGCTAGCTAGAAAGTGTGGAGTCTTGTTTAATATTGGTGCCAATGCCTTGTGTGATGAGATTACTTTGAACATTGTGTGTGATGACACCTAGAATTTGCCCCATTGGTCTAGTTGATTAAGTGATGCAAGCACTTGAACTAATCTTAAGCAACCATTTTGAAGAGTGAAAACAATTTGACGTTATACCTCTTTTGTTGCCAACCTTGTGAGATGAGTGAACCTTGCTTCGCACATTTTGAGCCTTACCCTTTTTCTTGGAAGAAACTTGAACAATTATGACCTCTCTTTATTCCATTCACCCATAACTTTCAGGAAGTGCAGTTTGTTTGAATAGCCAACTTAGGCCAAAATCCTAAGCTGGGGGTGTCGTGAAAAGAGAAGGAAAGTCAAGAAATGTCAGAAATCCCCCTTTGAGTAATGGTTTTAAAAAATATGGAACCCCCCATGTAAAAAAAAAGAGAAAAGAAAAGAGAAAAGAAGCAAAGAAAAAGAATGAAAAAGTTGTTAAATAAAGTAGTGGAAATTAAAAAAGAAATGGGGTATTCGGTAGTTCCTATGAAGTTGCATAATAGGGTGGATTATGAGTATGTTTGAAATGTTAAATAAAAGGAGGAAAGTGATGTTCAAACAAAACCTCATGAAGGTAGAAGCCACTAAGCCTAAATGACCATACCATGACACTCAGCCTCGTTACAAGTTGTGAAAAGACCTTTGTGATCTTGAGTGAGCTGAAACGAATGTTGATTGAAAAATAAGGGCAAACCTACGGGTGAAGTCATGCATGTGTTCATCTTTGTGAGTGTGAGAGTTGTATGTGATTCTGGAACTTTAAATTGTTAAGAAATTGTCTGTGAATATGGAATCATCTTTTTTGTGAGGGCATTTGAGCACCTTTGTCAAGCTTGAACTTGCATTTGAAGCAAGTATTGTGAACTTGAGCATCTTTGATAATGGTGAGTCACAATTTGAATCTTTGAGTACACAACTGATCATTGCATGAGTAGTTTGAACCTTGTTGTTTACATTCATGATTGAGTCTTATGCAACACTGTTTGATACAACCTTTTGAACTGCTGATCTTGAGTTTTACTTGAGGACAAGCAAAAGTTTAAGTTGGGATGTTGTGAGTCCGAGATTTGGACTTATTTAGGGCTTTGTTTTGATAGTTTTAGTGTCCTCAAATGCCTAATTTATGCTATAAATTGATGTTAATGCCTTGATTTTTCAGGTATATGGATTGAAGAGCAAAGCAAGGACACTAGCAGGCAAAAAGGAACAAAACAAACTGAAGAAGTGAAGAAAAGAGAGCCTGATGATTGCCAAGAGAACTTTGCGAACCGCCGAGTGGCTATTTAGACCGCATAAATTTCCAGTGTGCCAGCCCTGAGAGAAGAAACCAAGTCGTCAACATGAAAGGAGCAATTGGCGAATCGTTGATCAGTTGCGCGAAGGAAAGACTAATCACCCAAAGTTACAGAACTTGAGGATGTTGAGTGCCAATACAAAAGGTGATAAAATAGAGCGATGGGTGGTTCACCGAACCACTCAGCGAACCTGACTTACCTCGCCTAATTACCCTTCGTTTCTAATTTTTGGCAACTATAAATAGAATTTTGAACTGTTAATTTAGTAGTTCTGGAAGTTCTATTCTTGAGATTTTAGCTTACTTCCATTTTAGAATAGTTTCCTAATAGACTTGAAGGATTTTTTAGACTCAATTTGGAGATTTTGCAAGTGGGTTACTAATTTTCTTCCAATTGGAACATTATAAAATCTTGAATACCATTACCCAGTTGATGGATAATCGATTTGGTAACCATTTTTATCTTTATATGATGTTCGTCTAAAATCCCAATTCTTGGGGTGTGATCATGTGATTATGGGTTGAATTAGTTTATGGGTATTGTAAATTACTAGTTTAAATGTTATATTGAAGTGGGTTTAATCATTAGCTGAGGTTTAATTTATGAATTGTTGTTGCAAATGCAGTTCTAATTTTATGTTCTCAACTTGCTCGAGATAGAAGTTTTGGGGCTAAGGCTTGTGATAGTGGTTTGTAGGTATTGGGTTGATTTGGGTTCAGCTCGAGAGAGTGAATCCTAAACTCAATCCTACCTATCTTGCTCGAGAGAGAAGATGTATTAAGGTTGTGGGGTGTTTTTAACTGCTATGCTTGTTGATGTTAGAGAGAAATCACTTGAAGCAGAATAGTTGTTCGATATAAAGCTATTTCACCTATAGTCTAGCTTACCCACTGATATTTAGCTATTTATTAGTAGTTTCAATTACCCATATAGATAAATTTACCTATAATCGATCACATCCCAAGAATTCTTCTCCTTATTGTTGTTTCATCATTGTTTGACTGCATTGAAGTTGATAATTGCAAACCAAAACCACCCATTGAACATTCGTGTCACCCCTTTTGAACTGTTTATATGTTTTTTCTGATAATATCTATTCCTATAGGTAGTTAGATCACATTAATACTTCATAACTGAACTTTGAACACGTAGCACCCCCTGTGGGTTCGACCCCAACTCTTCGTTGGGTTTTATACTACTTAATGATCATTCACACCGAGAATTGGATGAGGTGTGCTTGAAATGTTAATCACTAACCCTAGGGAAAGGATGAGTAAGTTCATTTCGGGTGTGTCCAAATTGGTGGTTAAAGAATTTCGTACTGCCATGCTTGTTAATGACATGGACATCTCTCACCTCATGGTTTATGCTCAACAGATCGAAGAGGAGAAACTTAAGGAAAGGTCTAGGGAGACAAAGAGGGCTAAAACTAGTGATGGTAATTTCTCTCATGCACGGTCTGATGGACATGGTCATTCTAGATTTTGACAAAGGTTTTCCGGTCAAGGTTCCTACAATGCTCTTACTAGGTTCAACAAAGAGAGGGAGTCTAATCCTAAGCTCCAAGGAGGGAATGGTAGTGGGTCCTTATTGCCTATTTGTGCTAAGCGTGGAAAAAAGTATAAGGGTAAATGTCTAGCGAGTTCCAATGCTTGTTTTGGTTGTGGTAAGAGGGACCACAAGATAAGGATTGTCATTTAGTTGCTAAGAATGAAGGAGAAAATTGCCGAAAGACTCAACCTAATCCTTCATCCAATCCAAGTGGTTCGGGTCCAAATGCTCCCAAGCAAAACATATTATATGCACTTTAGACTCGTGGTAAGCAAGAGGGTTCTCCCGATGTAGTTAACGGTATGTTGGAAGTCTTCCAACTTGATGTTTATGCATTACTTGATTTCGGTGCTACCTTGTCTTTTGTGACACCATATATGGCTATGAGGTTTGATGTTCTTCCGAATGTGTTACTAGATCATTTTCTTGTCTCTACTCCAATTGGTGACTCTGTTGTGTCTAAGAGGGTCTATAAAAAGTGTCTCATTTTCTTGTCCATAGAGTTACTCTTGCTAACTTGGTAGAACTTGATATGCTAGATTTTGATGTTATTCTTGGTATGGATTGGCTGCACTAATGTTATGCTTCTATTGACTGTAGAACTTGTGTAGTCAAGTTTCAGTTTCCGAATGAGCACGCCATAGACTGGAAAGGGGGAAAGCTACTTTTCCAAGATTGACCTTCGGTCGGGTTATCACCAATTGAGGGTGAAAGAGGATGACATTCTGAAGATGGCTTTCCGAACTCGATATTGTCATTATGAGTTTTTGGTAATGTCGTTTGGCTTGAATAATGCTCCGGAGGCATTTATGGATTTGAGGAAAAGGGTGTTTAGACAATACCTTGACATGTTTGTGATTGTGTTCATTGATGATATATTGATCTATTTGAGAAGTGAGGATGATCACATCAATCATTTGAGGATTGCGTTACAAGTTCTCAAGGACCAACAACTATTTGCAAAATTTAGCAAATGTGAGTTTTGGCTAAGGTCGGTGGATTTTCTTTTGTCACATTGTTTCAAGTGAGGGTATTGAGGTAGATCCTAAGAAGACGGATGCGGTTAAGAGTTGTCCTAGACATCTAACCCCTTCGAATATTTGAAGTTTTTTGGGTTTAGCTGGTTACTATAGAAGGTCTGTTGAGGGGTTTTCTCCGATTGCCTCTCCATTGACACCTTTAACTCAACAGAAGGCTAAGTTCCTATGGTTTGAAGCATATGAAAAGAGTTTTCAAGAATTGAAAGATAGACTTACTTCCACTCCGGTGTTGACTTTATCGAAAGGAGATGATGTTTTGTTGTTTATTGTGATGCCTCGAGAATTGTGCTACAGTGTGTACTGATGGAAAATGGGAAAGTCATTACCTATGCTTCAAGGAAACATAAGATTCATGAGAATAATTATCCTACCCATGACCTAGAACTAGCGGCATTTGTTTTTTGCCCTGAAGATTTGGAGGCACTAATTTTATGGTGTTCATATGGATGTTTTCACCAACCATAAGAGTCTACAATATGTGATTAACCAAAAGGATCAAAATCTTTACCAAAGGAGGTGGCTTGATTTATTGAAGGATTATGACATAAGTGTTCTCTATCACCCCGGTAAAGCGAATATGGTGGCGGATGCTCTTAGTCGGTTATCTATGGGTAGTGTTGCTCATATTGAAGGTAAAAATGAGTTGGTTTGAGATGTTCATAGATTTTCCCGATTAGGTGTTTATTTGGTAAACTCTACCAAAGGTGGTGTTGTGGTTCACAATGGTTCAGAATCGTCTTTTGTGGCGGATGTGAAAGCCAAGCAAGGTATTTATCCGACTTTGGTGGAATTAAAGGAGGCAATTCTTAAGAAGTCCATTGAGGCTTTCTCCCAAGGGGAGAGATGGAGTGCTTAGATACCAAGGCCATTTGTGTGTTTCTAATGTTGATGACTTGAGGGAACATATCTTGTCAGAAGGCCATAGTTCTTGGTATTCCATTCACCCGGGAGCCACCAAGATGTACCATGATTTGTGGAGATCTATTGGAGGAATGGGATGAAGAATGATATTGCGGAATTCGTGGCTAAGTGTCTTAATTGTCAACAAGTGAAAGTTAAGCATCAGAAACTGGTAGGTCTGTCTCAAGATTTTAGCATTCCTACTTGGAAGTGGGAAGATTTAAATATGGTTTCATCGTTGGGTTGCCTCGCACTCGATGACAACATGACTCGATTTGGGTTATAATGGATGAAATGACGAAATCAGCTCATTTCATCCCCGTCAAGGTTTCTTATTCGGTGGAAGGTTATGCTAAGTTGTATTTGAGAGAGATGGTAAAGTTGCATGGAGTGCCTTTGTCCATTATCTTCGATCGTGGTACTTAATTCACTTATCAGTTTTGGAAATCTTTCTAAAAGGGTCTTGGTAATCCTGTTAAGCTTAGTACGGCCTTACATCCCCAAACTGATGGGCAAGAAGAGTGTACTATCCAAACTTTAAAAGATATGTTGAGAGCCTGTGTGATTGATCTAAAAGGTAATTGGGATGATCACTTGCCTTTGATTGAGTTTGCATATAACAATAGTTATCATTCAAGTATTGGTATGGCTCCATTTGAGGCATTGTATGGTAGGAGGTGCAGATCTCCTATATGTTGGTTTGAGGTGGGTGAAGTGGCCCTAATAGGTCTCGAGATGGTACATGAGGCTATGGAGAAAGTTTTACTTATTAGAGAAAGGCTAAAAATAGCTCAAAGTTGACAAAAGTCCTATGCCGATGTAAGAAGAAGAGATCTTGAGTTTGATGTTCATGATTGGGTTTACTTGAAAATTTCACCCATGAAGGGTGTAATGAGGTTTGGTAAAAAGGGGAAGCTTAGTCCCCATTATGTAGGCTCATATCAGGTTTTGAGACGTGTTGGTAAGGTTGCTTATGAACTGGATTTGCCTAATGAATTTGCATCAGTGCATCTAATTTTCCATGTCTCTATGTTTAAGAAATTTGTTGGAGATCCGACATCCATAGTTCCCTTAAAAGGTTTGAGAGTTAAGCAGAATCTTTCCTATGAGGAAGTTCCGGTTAAGATTTTAGACCGACAAGTCAAGAAGTTGAGAAATAAAGAAGTTGCTTCCGTGAAGATGTTGTGGAGGAATTAGTTAGTTCAGGGTTCTACTTGGGAGGCCGAGGCCGATATGATGTCCCGATATGCTCATATCTTTCCTTCTATCCCTACTCTAGCTTGAGGTAATGAAATCTTTATGGTTTAATCTTTTGAGTGTCATGTGTTTAGATATCCCCATGATTTCCTTATTTATGCATGTTCGTGAATAACTTTAGTTTTGAGAAAATGCGTCAACTGGTTGAGTTTCACATGTTTATGTGGATTTGAGTATGAGTTGCATATAAACTTGATGATATGATGTTGTGAACATGTTTTAGCTTGGAGTTGATCTTTCCTCCTCGGATATGTACATTTTTGTGATTGCATGCATATAAGGTTGTTAGGTTAAGTTCCTACCTTCATTATGATGTCTTGAATCTCATTCGAGGATGAATGATCCCAAGGGGGAGATAATGTAACACATCAGATTTGAGAAAGGACATAATGGCAGTTTTTAGAAGTCCCTGGTCCCATTTTACAGAGGCTAACAATGACCCGTGAAGTGGACCAGGGACAGTAGGTCTGGTCCAGGGATGGGAACCCAAAGAAGGCTCAGACGACCTCGACCACGGCCTGGACCAACGGACCGTTGTTGGGTCCACAATTTGTGGTTGAGGGTCCGTGGTTCATGACCTCAAATCCAAGTCTCTAAATCAGATGACGGTTGTGCAGGATGGACCGTCGGTCAAACCACGGTCCGTTGGTCAAGAGTCATCGATGGTAGGTCAGCAGTTATTTTAGGGGCAGTTGGGTCTTTTACTAATTATTTTATCCTAATACTATGTCGTTTTTCCTATTCCTAGAACCCATATATAAGTGTTTTAACTCTGAAATTTCCCAATAGAAAAACATTCTCTCATATTTGCAAAAGAGAAGATCAAGTCTCCTCTCAAAAATATATCTCTCTCTAGAAAGCATGAAGAAGAAGGATTCAACCTAGGGTTTCATGTCAAGTCTCCGTTCCTCCATTGAATATAAGCAATTGTCTTTGAGGTATGATAGTTTTTGTCCATGGATTCATTTTGTTCATGGAGTTCCCAAATTCTAGTATTTTCAAAGTTAGAATTTCCCAATTGAGTTAGGGTTTTCTTCTATGCTATGGGTTCTTCTAATATGATCTATGCTGCATGAATTGAGTAAATCTCATGATTTTTTTATGATCCCCCATGAACCCATGTATTCCCCATGTTTTCCAAGTTTTGAGCATATAATGTGGGTTTTGGATTATGTAAGAAGATTATATGAGATTAAGTATGAATTGATGGAATTATATGAAATTATGATGAACTTCTATGAACCCAGGCCTAACTCATGTTTCCTAGACATTGATGATTTAAAGTGGGTTTTGAACCTTGAGAGGTAAATAATGGAATTATGCATTTATCAAGTTTATGTAAATGTTCTAAGGATGCTTTGAGAGTGAAGTATCAATGATAATGTTGTTGTTGTTGTTGTTGTGTTGTTGAAAGGATTTTCTCATTTACACATCTATGCATGATTGTGAAAGGTATTCTAACATAATAAGGATTCCTAAGGTTGAAAGGCTATTTTCACCTAAAATGAACCAACGATTAAGGAATTATGTTAATGTTAAGGCAAGAGGCGATTACCCATGCTCTCTATTAAATGACAAAAGGTGATTCCCCATGTCATGTGATGTAAAAACAAGAGACGATTACCCATGTTCCGCTATGAGCTATGATGAGTAGGATTAAGAACTATTCCTTGGAAATTAAGTTTAGCACCGAGTGGACAAGTGGAGATTACCCAAGTCCCGTACCTATGTGCCCCCATAGGATTGTCTAGAAGGAAATTAGCTAGTGGATCCACAATAGCTAGAAGTTCATGGTCCTTACCGTGGCAAGTAGGACATCCCTTTTCGGTGTGGGGTAGACACCGGATTCCATGTCACTAGCTCACATAGTTTTATATGTTGGTTAAGGCCACTTCCCACAAATAAGCAAATGTTTTGATTAACCAGGATTACTTAAAGGAAGTATCGTAAGTACGTTTTACAATGGTGTTCACTTGCCTTGTTCATGGTTTTATGTCGTATGGTTTCTAACTCTCAAGATACATGTTTTAGCATGATCATTGCATACTTATTAAAATGCCCCTTTTAGCATGATTTAAATGTTATATGCATGGCTATCATACTTGGTACATTGTTTTTTACTAACGCATAACTCTTGCCTACATTTCCCCAAAGGTAAGGTCAGATAGTTAAGGTTCTCAGTTTCGTGGCTAGAGGTTGACTAAAGAGATTTCCGAGCTTTGGTGAGTCCTCATGCTTTGAGGATGGATCTTCATTTTTTTTTTAGTCTTCTTTCTTATTTTTAGTTTTGGACATGATGTATGGGCTAGGCCCATTTCAATCTATTGTACTAGATGGCTATTGAGACAAAGTGTTTAGACTTGTGCGTTACTTTTATAAAACCTTTGAGACAAGAAATTTATTTCTTTACCTCTTTTGTTCTATGTCTTATGTTATGTATGCTAAGTGGCTTGTATGGGGCCTTTCGGGGACCTATACACCATTTTATATCAAGGGTGTACCCCTAGGTCGTGACATGAACATCTTCAAGGAATAAAAAGGATTCTCAGTGTAACATCTCAACTAGAAAGAACTAGAAGGAAGTTTAAAATCTGGAAATAGTTATTTTTGAAAAGTATAAGGAAATCTGGAAAAATTTTAAGTTATAGTGAGCTTTGGTCAACTTCAAATGACCATAACTCCTAGCTCAGGTTGAGTTAGGTGTAGTTCCAGGTATGGTTAGAAAGCTCTTGGAATGTTCTTTCCAACGCCGCCAATTTTCTGTGATTTCGAGTTCGTATGAGTAAGTTATGCCCTTTGGAAGTTGGGCTGTTAGATTAAGGAAAGTCTAATCCGGATTTTGGAAGGGTAATTTAGTCTTTACCTTACCTAATTATTCTAATTTGTTTTTAGGAGATTAATTGGGGTAAAACCATATTTTGGTCAGTTTAGAAAAATTAGAGTTCAAGCTAGGGCTTGGAGAAAAGAGAAAAGAGGAGAAAGGAGAAGAGGAAGCAAGATTCGTCGATTTCATCAAGGATAGCTTGTGGATTTCGTCGGAGGTGATCCCTAAAAAGGTATGTGAGATCACATAGCGTTGGGTTAGTTCACTCACGTGCCAATCATGATTTAATTGAGCGAATTTAAGTCTTTGAAGGTTTAGAAATTGAGTTCTTGATGAACATTGTTGAAGGTTTTCTTGTAATTTGATTCATGTTTCCGGGTGTAATTTCGGGCGCCGCGCCAGCCAGCGTGTCCCAAACCACCCCCTGAATGTTGAGGGCTGGCGCCCTGCGCCTCTCAGAGCACCAGGGACGCCATTTCTCCCAATTCGTTCCCCATCTTTTCGTACTTGTTCCTCAGCAATGTACCTATGTTTTCTAGTTAATTCCAACACTCTAAGGTACATATAAACATCATGAAATCATCCATAAACATGAGATCATGAACCTTGCATCCATAATCCAATTCAAGGAAGCTTAGGATCAAAGTTAAGAGAAGTTAAGAGTCAAGTCTAGAAGTTAAGAAGCAAGTCAAGCAAAGTTTTTTTATAGTTTTCAAAAGTCTTTAACAAACGTTTCAACCTTGTTTTAAGTCTTAAGTTTCAAGTTAAGCAAAGAGTAAAGAGTTGAGTTCATTTCTCAAAATTCTATAAGGGAACTAAGTATTCCCAAAGAGTTTATAAATGTTTTCACATTTGAGCAAGAAAAGGGAACATCGATTCCAAGAGAGCTTTTAAGCTAAGCTTTGAGTAATTATCTCAAACCAAAGAAAGAAGTTGTTTTAAAACATATGAGCTAACTATATTTTTGGGAGTAGTATTGAGCACCGATATAGGGATGTGAGTTCATATTAACTCAAGTCTCCATATACCATGTAGCCATCATTGGTATTAATGGGTCATACTTTTTAGATGACCACATAAGTTAAGCTAGTTGATCCACTAAGTTAAGTAGTTCTATATGACGGCAAAGTATAGGACAGTCTGGAAGCGTGATGGTAAGGACGTTGTATCACCACTTAGGCTCATAGTGGTGGTTGTCGGTTAGAGAATCTCCCACATAAACTATATAATTTTATTATATGAGTAAAGTTGAGTTTGTTACTGCATTTCCTTTCACAAACTAAGTTGTTTTTACTGTTTTATAAAGCTTTTCATATATTACATGTGTTCATTGCTTTATTCTGAGTTAAGTTATTCATGAGTTGAGAAGAGTCAAGGTAAGTGTTTCTTTCAGAATCTTTTCAAGCCTATGTATTATTTAGCATTCCAACTCGCATACTTGTACATTCAATGTACCGATGCCATTTGGCATGTATCGTCTTATGATGCAGACACAAGTAACTAGGATCGGCATCGCAGCGCACCGTTGATCCAGTGAGCAGTTCAGAGTCAGTCGGTGAGCCTCCTTGCATTTCGAAGGATCTATTTTCATTGCTTTCTAGTTAGTTCATTAGGATGTTGTGGGGTTTGTCCCAACATCCATCTTAGTTGTTTTAGAGGCTTCATAGACAGTCAGATGTTAGTCCTGTGAGTTTTTTCATTTTCATTTCTTATTGTTAAGACTTGGGTTGCCACTTTTGGCCAAGTTGAATGTTTAATCTTTATAACATTCTAAGTTATTTTATTATTTAGTTCAGTTAAGTTCATTGATCATTATAGATATGAATATTGTCTTTTACTGAGTTAAGTAAGCCAGGTCAAGGGTTCGCTTGGGGCCAGCAATGGTCTTCGAGTGCCAGTCCCACCTAGGGTGTAGGCTCGGGGCGTGACACTCAGTTACATCAAAGGTACTCTATAATTTGGACTCTGAATTATTTCACAATCACTATGTAGGTTGTATGGATATTCAGATGCTGATTGGAGAGGTTGTTCCACTACTATGAGATCAACTACATGCTATAGTATCTACCTAGGTGCAAATTGTATCTCTTGTACTTCCAATAAACAGACCACAATAGCCTGATATAGTGTGGCAGCTGAGTATTCAGCACTATCCTCCACTTTAACAGAGATGACAGGGATCATGTATCTACTTCATGATCTTGGGGTGTTCTTTCGATCTGTTACTACATTATATTGTGATAACTTGAGTTCCTTGTACATGACAGTTAATCCAGTTAGGCATGCTAGAACCAAACATGTCAAAATGGACTATAATTTCGTTAATGAGAAGGTGGCTAGAGGACAACTTCTTACTCAGTTCATGAGGTCTAAGGATTAGCTAGCTGACATTCATACCAAAGCATTGACAAAACACGTCTTTGTTGGATTTCACAGCAAGCTAGGAGTTACGGTTCATCCACTCACTAGCTTGAGGGGTAGCGTTGAAGATGAAGGAAACTGATGATTGGAATATGTTGAAGGAATAGGTCCAAGGAAGTTGGTTGACGTGTTTATTGTTGTAGAGTTAGAGTCACAGTACGACTAGACTACTAAATCCTAACTTTTGTATGACTAAGTTGATGTATCATGTATGAGGCTAAAATTTACTAGGATAAGGTGTTTTATTTATAATAGTAATACTACTCATGTAAATAATATATTTATATTGTAGTAGGACTCATAGTGTGGTTAGTATATGACTCTTTTCCTATATAAGGTTACAATCCTTGATTTCTCTATACTTTATGTGAGAATTCTACACTCTCGTGGTCTTATTGTCGGTTAAATCTAATATCCCACAAAATGAATATGTTTCTTCAAAGCATTCTTATGTTTCTTATTTTGAAATGCATTGACCAGTTGAGGTGCCATGAAATCATAGCACATTTGACGCTCAAAACTAAGAATTAGTGCGAGAAATCAAGCTTGTTTATGTGGATATGATGGTTTCTTTGATGATTGTATTGGTGAAACATATGGATGCAAAAGATAGAAGAAAAATGGAAAATAGAACCCAAGTCTAAGACCATGAGACTCCATACGAGTCGTGGTCCATTAGATGGGTCATCTAAGAGCTCTTGGAAGAGAGGTAGTGAAGACAGTAGAGGCCTAAGTACTGCTTGAAGATCACGGAGCCCCAAACTAGTCGTGGTCCTATAGATAAGCCATCTTATGGCTCGTGAAAGAGAGGAAATGAAACCACTAGCTACCCAAGTGAAGGCCATTTTTGGGGTTCTCGTGGTGTGTGTCATCATGACCTCGACTTTTGGATCGTGACAAATTGGTATTAGAGCACTAGGTTAACTGGTTCCATAAGTTAAAGAGTTGGGTTATTTTCTTATCGATAGTAGATGTTCGTACTTATCTTTGAGAGGCTACAATATACCTAGTAGGTGAAATTATTTTTCTTTGATTCCTTTCCTCATAATTATTCATATCAAGTGTTGCATACCTCTAATATATTCTCTCTGCGCAGATGTCGATAACTAGAGCAAGTACTTCAGAGGGCAAGGTTGTACAAACTACTCGAGCTCCAGTTCGTGGGTGAGACAGGGAACGCAGTGGAGTTAGGGGTTGTGGGCGAGCGAGAGGGGCAGCATCTGCTCGAGAACGAGCTAAGGAGGCATCTTTGAGCCCATATTTGAGCACAATGATGCTATTGAGCAGCAGACTAAGGTGAGGGGACAATTCTATCCTCTTATGGTTCTCGACAACCCTCAAATGCTTCAAGAGTTTACTGTTAGAATATTGGATAGATTCGATAGTGCTCCAACTTCTGGTATCTGTCCGTGAACTACAGGTTCTATTACACTTGGTGTTAAATCGCCATTTCAGGGGCTAGTTTGGGATTTAAGACTCTTGATTCAACTTCAATTCCCTCTTTGGCACATCCGAGATTTGAAGTTTCACCTATTTTTGTTAGTGCAACCATGTTTTTTGTGAGTAGAAAAGTTTTGAGAGATTTCTTAGAATGGAACCTCCCAGGTTTGATGGTATAGTTGGAGAGAAGGCTTATGGTTTCTTGACTGAGTGCCAGTACAGGCAACCTGGGTATTTTGGATTACATGTAGTGTCTTACACTTCTTATCAGTTATCAGGAGTAGACAAGGAGTGGTGGAGACCAGTATTTGCTCGTAGGCCCGTTGGTTCTCCTACTATGGGTTGGGAGCAGTTCATTGAGACGTTCCTTGAGAGGTTTATGCCTATTTATTTGGAGATCACCGCATGGACGAGTTCGACAGGGCTCCTTATTATTTTTTGAGTATGAGGCTCATTTCCATGAGTTGTCTTGATATGCCATAACGAGTATTCCCACAGAATTTGAGAGGATCTGTAAGTTGGTAAAGGGGTTCACTAGTTATCTTCTGGAGGCCACAACCTCTCTTATTTAAACAAGTGGTACTTTCTAGAGTATTATTGACCATTCCAAGATGATTGAGAGTATTCATCATGCTAGGCCATGAAGTGGAACCAAGATATTTCATCGCAAGGGTCAGTTCAGCGATCATTCATCTAGAGGCAGAGATTATTCAGGTCATGGAACACAGTGTTACCAGGGTAGGAATTGATACTAGTTAGTAATCATTTAAAGCTTCTTGATCATGATTGAGTCATTGCATATTCTTGTTAGTGGTCTTGTAGTGACACTTGCATGATAACTTACATTGAGAATTGTTGTAGATACCCTTGTTGAACTAATTTTGTTCGTGATTTACGTGAGAACAAGCAAAAGTTTAAGTTGGGGGTGTTGATGCGTGGTAAATTTTTCACTCATTTGAGACCTTTTAAGGTCAACAATTAGTGTCCTCAATACCTATTTATTTCCTATTCGGATGATATTTTGATGTTTTCTAGGTATGAAGGCTAAAGGACAAGGCTAGGATGAATACATGAAAAAGATGCCAAAAATATTGAAAGGAGTACAAACTCCCAACTGGTAGTCACCTAACATAAAGGGCGGATCGCCCAATTGTCCTGACCTCACCCAAGTTGACAGTGTATACAATGAATTATTTAGGGTGCGTCAGCGGAACAAAGATGAAACGGCGATTCGCCAAAGCTCAATGGGCGAAATAAAAATGCATCGCCAAAGGTGACAAAATTCTGAGCAAAAATGAAAGTTGAAAGGGCGAGCAATGGTGGTAATCGACGATCCTCTGAATGTGAAAGGCTAACACGATTGAGTTTGCCAACTGAGGTTCAAACACCTAAAGTCTGAAGCAAAAGAAAGGAAAGATAAAGATCAAATGACGATCCGCCAATTGAGTTAAGCGAGCCCAACTAAATTGTCGAATGAGTCGTGTATGGAATCTTGGAACAATTTTGGGAAGACTATAAATAGCCCAAATGAAAGATAAAATGTTAGTTTGGTGAGAGAACAATGTGTGGAATGTTGAGATAATGTTTTCCCAAATTTCATAGTTAGTTTTGATATTAAAATACTCTTTTCTTAGTTTTGTGGTTTTTGAAACACCCTTGTAACTGACAATTAGGGTTTAAATTGAATTGGGTGTTGAAGATTATTGCTTAAGTTCAACACATTAATCACCGGTAACATCACATGTAAAATTTATTTGCTTTTTACGATGTGTGGATAAAACCTCAACTCTAGGGGTGTGACTATGGGGTTGGGTGTTGATTTGATGTAGTGGGTTTTTTTCTATGCTCTGTTTAATTGTTGTTCATGAATGGATTTAGGTTATTTAGCATGGGATTAAATTCATGGGTTAAGGTTGCAAACTTAGTCCTATTGTATATCTTTGATTGATGCTTGAAAGATAACAATTGAAGTGGGTAAATAACTTGATACATTCAATTTAGAATGCATTTCTATGGTTTTCTTGAAAGATAAATTATTGTTCATTTCTAGTTGTCAAATCTTCTCAAAAGAGAAATTTTTGTAAGGTAATGGGTTGATTTGTGATTCACATAGATGAGACCGAAAGGAGATTCTTGATATGGTACTATGAGATCGATAGAAGATTAGTATCATTGAAGATAACCTAGTTTATCCATATTCATTTACTACTATTGAGTAGCACGTGTACCCCTACATGACATAAATACCAATCCCCACATCCCTATATCATCCCTTACTTGTGATATCTCTGCTTTTTTAGTTTAATTGTGATACTTGACTACAAATCTATTTTTTGTGAATTTGGTGGAATCAACCTCCCAATTGTTCTAAAGTGATTGAATTAATAGGTTTGTATTATTAATTTTCTAGTTAAATTCTTATTCTTAAACCATTCCTTGTGAGATTCGACCCTGACTCTTTATTGGTTATTTTTATTTTTGATGATCGCTTACTCTTCTAATTATTTTGTGGGTAATTTGAGTGTTATCAAGCGCACTATTCGAGTTTTTGATGATATTTTGTAAGCCGATGTTATGTATTTTGGAGGTCTGTGGGAATAATTTTTGGCTTTGGTGGAGGTTGTATAAAACAATAGATACCACTCGAGTATTCAAATGGCCCCGTTCGAGGCCTTGTATGGTAGGTATTATCGCTCTCTGGTTGGTTTGTTTGACTTTTTAGTGTTGAGGCCGTGTGGTAAAGATTTTCTTCAGGAGGCCTTAGATAGTGTTTGGGTGATTCAGGACAGGCTTAGGTCATCTCAAACCATGCATAAGAGTTATGCCGACTGTAGGTGTCGACCTTCGGGATTCGGGGTTGGTGATCGGGTGTTTCTTCGAGTTTCTCCCATGAAGGGCATGGTGTAATTTTGGAGGTGTGGCAAGCTTAGCCCCACGTATATATATGGCCATTTGAGATTTTGCAGTTTTTTTTTTATGTTGCCTATGAGTAGGCCTTACCTCCTACATTTTCAGTTGTTCATCTTATTTTCCATGTTTCTATGTTTCACCAATATGTTCCTGACGAGTCTCATGTACTCCAATATGATTTAGTTGAGTTGGATGATCGTTTCAACTTCGTGGATGATCTAATTGCTATTCAAGGCAGAGATGTGCGACAGTTGCTTTTGAGAGCCATTCTTGTTGTTGAGGTACATTTGAGGTATCGTCGAATCTGGGAGGATACCTAAAAAATGAGAACGTGATCCAATAGATGTTTCCCTGCTTGTTTGAGCCTCATGTGTCACACCCCGAAATAGGGAGAGTAACTGACACTCGATACCCTATAAGATCGAGTTACCCACTAAAACATACTAGCTAAGCCAAATTGTGAGACAAAAAGATAAGGCAGCACAAACTCTAAAAAGTGAAGCCTAGACCCTGAAGGTCATGACCTGAATGAGAATAACCAATACAAACGGTGGTAGACAAGCCGAAAAAAAAATAAAGATGTACTATCTAGCCGACGAGGCCGCGACCGAAGACATACCTACTTACACACACATATATATACATGCCAAGATTATTGGCTATAGGTTGAAACATATAAAAAGAAAACCCAAAATATTGTATCCACAACAGCCTCTATGAGTGACATAAGAAATGTTGGGACAAGGCCCCGACTATACCCAAACTGTACAACAAAAGTAAACATCCTTTGATAACCCCAGGACAAGATGGAGCTTACCAACTCATAGTTGAACCAGAATCCTAGAGAGTGGGTCGATTAGAGTCCCTGCCTGTACCTGCTAGCATGAAAAAAAAACCAGTGTCCCCAGGCAAAGGGACGTTAGTACGAATAAAAATGTACTGGTATGTAGAGTGGAAAGTAGAATCATAAATATTTATTGTAAAACGGTAATAGAGATACCACCTGAAACTGAAACTCAAACTCAAATAATCTCCATGTCTGACATTTGGCCCCCTACTATTTAAATATGCATGGTATGCTCGTATAATCGTATGTCGTGAATACATTGAATACATATATATATTAATGCAAATGCATGGCATACCCAACGAAATGCTAGCAATGGTGATGCCTTCCAGTAGCGAACCGGCATCATATTCGCCAGCTTGTGGCCATTTATGTCTCATACGTACAATTATAGGCAATAGGCCCTATACCTCCCAATTATAGCTCGGGAGTAGAATGCATAGCATGTCATGACATGGATTTATAACACTTATATGTTACTATTGTCATGCTGCCAATCTTGACCTATTTGTAGTTTTGTTCTCATAACCTCATAATAACCTTCGTATATTATATAACAATCTCGTGGAACCTCTTATGTTCTTCCAAATAAGCTTGAAAAGTTAACTCGAATTTTAGAAAGATAACCTAACCTTGCAGATATTCATAACAAGTTTAAGGTGATTTACTTAGTTCCTAACTTGGTTCCTAGATAATTTATAAAAGAAGTATTTCAAAAACCAAGTGTTTTAATAGTTTAAACATTTAAGTTATATTAGAGAGTTTTAGAGATCGTGAGTTACTTTAAAGATTTTTCATAATAACTTTAGTAGGGAAAGAGGGCTGGTTACAAGTGTTAAGGGTCTCCCGTGATATTTTAAGTCACATCACCAAAAAAAAAATAAGAATTCATACATGCGGACTTATAATCCAGGAAACCGATAAAATGACATGTAGATGTCGAATACTCTACTTATCCAAATGAGTGGAATATCAAAATAACAGAATCATGAAAATAATTCAGCTGAGATCTCAATTCCTTTCACCGAAGGTCTTTCTAGCAAGAGAATAGCGAAATATCACATTCGGCGTTTTAGGAATTTCTGAGGAGTGCTGCTAAAATGAGGGACGTAGCTTAGCCTTAACATACTTTCCAATGAACGCTCGAATGGTCGTGGCTTATTCACGAAAGTTTTTCCTTACGTCCTAATCTTCACAAACACTATATATACATAACTGGTACGCACCTATAAACAGTTCATAATTGATCTTAAATTGGTAAATTTGCCAAATGGCCTCAACTTGACGAAACGTCCGTAGAACTTCATAAAAACAGTCATAAAAGAGACCCAAGATGATTACATTAGTTAACCAAGTGTAACCCTTGAAGAAAAACCAATAACTACAAATTTATATCTTCAAAAATTAGCTCCAAACACAGCTAATAGAAGGGGAAAATGATTACCACGTGCAGAGATCACGTTTCTAGGCACGGGGGCAACCTTTAATGGTAGAAATCGTTAAAAACTAACCTTCATCATGGAAGAACTCCATAGGAACCCTTTCTTAAGCTTTATTTCTGGTTTGGAAGTGAAAAGAAATGTTTTCATGGTTTAAAACATTGAGTAAGCCGACATACCACATTTTTTACCCGACCCGGATTCTGCCCTGGCAGTCCGTAGTAAAACTCTCATAACTTTTAACTCTGATGTCGGTCGGATACGAACTTTTATGCATTGCAAACTAGACTCGTAGGCCTTCGATTTAATGGGTTATAGGCCTTCTAATTCCTTATATATTGGGAGAAAAATTTGACCCAAAGTTAAGAAAATATTATTAGAGAAACTTCGATAACTTTTGCCGACCTTAGTTTCACTAATTTTCTTGACTTCAAAACTTAACATACGACCCTTGTGCTATTATATAACCTCATAACACATTATTATTAGCATTTTTTACACTCATAGGCTTATCCACAAGGTATGGGACAATTTTAACCTTTCAAATGGGCGAAGTTCTACCCAAGCCATTTCTTTAATCATGAACTTTGTTTGAGGGGTCCCTTTGACCTAAAACATTAGTTTAGTTCCTTGATATTTCCAACTATTTTCAAATCTTAATCTCCATTGTACGATACAAAGTCATGTACACCTCATATAACCATGCCATACTACGCCATAAATATTATGCAAGAATAGAGAAAAAGTACGGGATCCTACATTCTCCCCGCCCCTATGAACATTCACCCGCGAATGGATCTAGATAATTCCTTGGTTGTGTTTTTCCTTTTTTCTCATAGGACTTTAATTGCGAGTCTATATTTGTTACAATCGCAAATTAAAGTCAAAATCTGAAACTTTTAACTACTAAGCTTTGCATAGCTATCTCGTAAGAAGACATATAAATTGCACCTTCAAGCTACTTAAAATATAATTAAGTCGTTGTGAAGAAATAATTACCAATCATTTAAATGTGACTCACCTTAAGTCATAAACAGTTGGGGGTACTCCTTTCTCATTTCCTCTTCCGCTTCCCAAGTCATTTCCTCGACGTTGTTATTTATCCATAACACTTTCACAGAAGCTACATCTTTAGTTCGAAGCTTCTTCAGCGATACAAATATTTTCAATCGGCATAATACGTGAAGGATCTCCAATGCACTTCCGCAACATAGAAACATGAAATACAGGATATATTGCTTCCAATTCTGAAGGCAAATCAAACTCGTATGCCACCATACCGATATTCTGAATAATCTTATACGGTCCAACGTACCTAGGACTGAGCTTCCCTTTCTTTCGAAATCACATGATGCCCTTCATAGGTGATACTTCCAGGAAAACCCAATCTTCTACATCAAACTCTAAGTTCCGTCGGTGAACATCTTCATAAGACTTTTGTTGACATTGTGTTGTATGAAGCCGATCTCTAATAAGCTTAACCTTTTCAATCGCTTGATGGACTAGATTGGGACCTAGCAAATCTGTTTCCCCGAGCTTAAGCCAACCGATTGGGGACCTACACTTCCGCCCGTATAGTGCTTTGTAAGGGGCCATCTGAATACTAGCTTGAAATTTATTATTATAAGCGAACTCGATAAGAGGTAGATGTTCATCCCAACTTCCTTTAAAATCCAGCACACAAGCACGTAACATATCCTCAACTGTCTGAATAGTATGCTCTACATGTCCATTAGTTTGTGGAAGAAAAGCGGTGCTAAGATTTACCTGAGTGCCTAGACCCTTCTAAAACAATCTCCAAAAATGTGTTGTAAATTGAGCTCTTCAATCTAAGATAATAGATAATGGAACTCCATGAAGGCGAACAATCTCTTGAATGTAAAACTTGGCATAATCTACAGCTGAATATGTCGTCCTAACCGGCAAGAAATGCGCAGATTTTGTCAGCCTATCGATAATTACCCAAATAGAATCATACCTTCGTGGAGTGTGAGGCAAACCAGTGATGAAGTCCATATTTATCATATCCCATTTACATAACGGAAGCTCATTATACTGGGTTAGGCCTCCAGGCCTCTGATGCTCTGCTTTAACTTATTGGCAATTGGGACATTCAACTACCATCTTTGCACTATCTTTTTTCATGTCATTCCACCAATAGATCTGTCGAAGGTCCTGATACATCTTCGTCGCTCCAGGGTGAGATACATATCTAGAATAATGGGCCTATGAAAGAATATTTGTACGGAGCTCTCCAACTACCAGTACACATAAGCGACCCTGGTATCTAAGGACTCCATTTCCAGTTAGCTCAAATAAGGGTTGTTGCGGAGTGGATCTTTTCCCTCAATTTCCTAAGCTAAGGATCTTCATGTTGTCACCTTTTCACTTTAGTCACAAAGGAAGATTCTTCCATATTCTTAATGACAACACCTCTGCCCCCTGCATCTACCAAGTGTACTTTCAAATTAACTAGCTTGCATAGGTCTTTTGTAATTCCAGCCTTATCAGCTTCAACATGACTTAGACTACCCATGGACTTCCGGCTGAGCGCATCAACAACAACATTAGCTTTGCCAGGATGATACAAAATGTCAACATCGTAGTCCTTTAATAATTCTAGCCATCTCCTTTGTCGTAGGTTCAACTCTCTCTGCTTAAGTAAGTACCGAAGACTCTAGTGATCGGTGAAAATATCTATATGAACCCCGTATAGATAATGCCGCCAAATTTTTAGGGCAAAGACAGTTGCAACCAACTCAAGATCGTGTGTAGAATAATTCTGGTCATGCTTCCACAACAGTCTAGAGACATATGCAATAACCTTACCATGTTGCATAAGAACATAACCTAGGCCAATTCTTGAGGCATCACAATAAACAACATAGCCCTCATTACCATCTGGAAGAGTTAGGATAGGTGCAGTGGTAAGTCTTTTTTTTAGTTGCTGAAAGCTATTTTCGCATGCCTCGGTCCATTGAAACTTAGCTGCCTTATGTGTCAATTTTGTCACCTTCGGTAATACCCTTCCAAGCCTAAAAAGTTGCGAACCTCTGTTGGATTCAAGGGCCTCGCTAAGTCATCACTGCTTCAATCTTTTGTCCATCAACCTTAATACCCTAACTTGTAATAACATGACCAAGAAAAGCGACATAAGTAAGCCAAAAGTCACGTTTAGAGAATTTAGCATACAACCTGCAATCTTGGAGAGTCTGCAATATAGCTCGCAAGTGGTCTGCATGCTCAGCTTCTGATCGTGAATATATAAGAATGTCATCAATAAACACAATCACAAATTCATCCAAGAATTGTTTGAAGACCCTATTCATAAGATCCATAAAGGCTGCTGGGGAATTTGTAAGCCCGAAAGACATGACAAAGAATTCAAAATGGCCATAACTCCTCCTAAATATTGTTTTTTGGATATCAACTTCCCTGACTCGCAGGTGATGGTAACCAGACCAAAAGTCAATCTTGGAAAAGCATTTGGCACCTTGTAACTGATCGAATAAGTCATCAATCTGTGGAAGAGGATATTTATTTCTTATAGTGACTTTGTTAAGTTGTCTATAGTCAATACACTTTTATAAGGATCCATCTTTCTTTCGAACAAAGAGCATTGGGGCACCCCATGGGGAAGTACTTGGCTTGATAAAACCTTTATCGAGCAAGTCCTTCAGTTGTTCCTTTAATTCTCTTAGCTCTGTAGTTGTCATTCTATAGGGAGGAATCGATATAGGTTGCATTTCAGGAAACAAGTCTATAGCGAAATCAATTACCCTTTCTAGGGGGATTCCTAGAAGATCATCTGGGAATACTATTGAAAATTCATTCACGATAGGAATTGATGAAGAGTCATGGGCTCCCTATTAGTATCTTGTACATGAACCGTATGGTACATACAACCTTTAGCAATCAACTTTCGAGCCCTAAGGTATGAAATAAACTTACCCTTAGGTGTGGCTGCATTACCCTTCCACTCAAGGACTGGCTCACCTAGAAAGTAAAATCTGACTATATTTGCACGACAATCAATATTAACATAGCAAGCTGCCAACCAATCCATATCCATGATAACATCAAAATCTAGCATAATCAACTCAACTAAATCAGCGGGGATTTGATGATTATTAATTAACACCGTGCAACCTCAATACACATGACTAGCTAAAATAGAGTCGCTAACCGGTGTAGACACCTCAACTGGTTGTGGCAACAACTCAGATTTCATGTCAATCTTACTAGCAATAAATGGAGTAGTATATGAAAATGTAGAGCCAGGGTCTATCAATGCATAAACATCTTGAGAAGATATCATCAATATACTTGTAACAACATCAGGGGATGCCTCTGATTCCTGTGGTCCTGTGAGTGCATAAAAGTAGTTTTGGCCACCGCTCGAACCTGTATCTCCTTGACTTCTCCCTCTACCATGACCCTGAGTAGAATGTGGTCCTGGCCGTGGGGCACGGACTGAGGGTGAAGATGTTGTTGTGGATCCTGAAAGCTGATCTAGATCACCTCTGCTCAACCTCGGGCACCAACTAATAAAATTTTCAGTCTGCCCACAATAATAACATGCACCTGAACCCTGTGTAGACTGCCTAGTGTGCGGCTTACCGCACTGTGTACAATGAGGAGTGGGATGTTTTATCTTTACGGAGCAATCCTGTCGATGACTTTCAGGCTCTCCTGAGATATGACTTGGTCCTGACTAACTATAACGATCAAACCACGGTCCCTGCACCTGTGGTGAGACACTACCCGCTGGCTGAAGTGGATATCGATGAAATGGGGGCCTAAAATCACCATGTGGCTCCCTATAAGACCCCATAGTACGGGCCCTCTTACTCTGCTTCCTATCCCTACGGGTATCATGAATCCGTTGACAAAGCTCCTTTGTAGTCTGAGCGAAAGCTTGTATGCGGGAAATATCTACATCATCTGATAGGGATGCTACCCTACAATCTTTGATCAAATGATCTCCCAAACCATCAACATAATGATGAACTATGGCTCTCATGGTACATACAATATCGGGTGCATATCTTGCCAAAGAATTAAACATGTGGCTATAATCCCTCACACTCATGGTTCCTTGCTTCAGATTGATAAACTCGTCAAGACAGGCCTCTCGAACTTCCTATGGCAAATAGTGGGCAAGGAAGGCCTCAGAGAAGTCTTCCCACTCTGCTAGCGGAGCATCAGGTCCTCTAGATCTCTCTCATGCCTCATACCAAAGGATGGCTAGATCACGTAGCCGAAGAGAAGCCAACTCCAGAGCTTCTGTGACGGAGGCATGCATCACCTTCAATACTCTATATATATGGTCTATAAAGTAATGGGGATCCTCAGTAGGACTAGATCCTTTAAATAACGGAGGGGCCAAATGAAGAAACTCTCGTACCTTCAAACTTTCTAACTGGTCACTCCAAGTATCTACTCCTGACTCTAGTTGTTGCTCATGAATAGAAACCATCCTAGTCAGCAACTGAGTTGTCTCTCTCATCCCCTGCTCCCCAGTCTCTAGTGGAGGAACAATACGTACTGGAGGTCTTGTATCCCTAGCTTTCTCAGGTACCAATGGAACTAGTGAGGCTGGGGGTACTACATCTCCTCGGGGTTCAACAGGTGTCGGGGAGGCTAGTACTAGGGGTACTGGAGATTCACTTTGTGAACGCTCGAATGGCCATGGATTCTTCACGAAAGTTGTTCCTTATGTCATATGCTTTGCAAACACTATGTATAAAAGTTGGTACGCACCTATAAACAGTTCATAATTGATCTTAAATTGGTGGATTTGCCAAATTGCCTCAACTAGAAGAAACGTCTGTAGAACTTCATAAAGACAATCATAAAAGAGATCCAAAATGATTACCTTAGTTAACCAAGTGTAAACCTTGAAGAAACATCAATAACTACAAATTTATATTTTCAAAAACTAGCTTCAAATGTAGCTAATAGAAGGGAAAAACGATTGCCACGAGTAGAGATCACATTTCTAGGCACGAGGGGCACCTTTAATGGTAGAAATCATTAAAAACTAACCTTCATCATGGAAGAACTCCATAGGAACCCTCTCTTAAGATTTCTTTCTGGTTTGTAAGTGAAAAGAAATGTTTTCATGGCTTAAAGCGTTGAGTAAGCCGACATACCACATTTTTTACCCGACCCGAATTCTGCCCCGGTAGTCCGTAGTAAAACCCTCATAATCTTTTATTCCAATATCGGTTGTATACGAAGTTTTCTGTGTTGCAAACTAGGCTCGTAGGCCTTCGAGTAAATGGGTGATAGGACTTCTAACTTTTTATATATTGGGAGAAAACATCCAAGACATTTGACCCAAAGTTAAGAAAATATTATTAGAGAAACTTCGATAACTTTTTCCGACCTTAATTTTGCTAATTTTCTTGACTTCAAAACTTAACATACAACCCTTGTGCTATTAAATTACCTCACAACAAACTAGTCTTAGCATGTTTTGCACTCATAGGCTTATCCACAAGGTATGGGACAATTTAAGTCTTTCAAAAGGGCGAAGTTCTACCCTAACCATTTCTTTAATCATGAACTTTGTTTAAGGGGTCCGTTTGACCTAAAACATTAGTTTAGTTCCTTGATATTGCCACCTATTTGCAAATATTAATCTACAATGTACGATACAAAGTCATATACACCTCATATAACCATGTCATACTACGCCACATATATTATGCAAGAATAGAGAAAAAGTACGGGATCTTACATCATGTACTGCTTGTCTATTACTCTTGCTAATGAAAGTACCTTGTTGTACTGGATGCTATAATAACATTATATGTCATTGCCTCTTTTCTAGTTAGAGCATTCCTATAGCGACCCCAAATCATATCAACTTATTGGGACTAATAGTTCAATCACCTGGTCGTTCATTTGGATATTGTTCATGTTTTTGTGTTTTAGAGCTTTTGAAACTTGAACAGTTGACTTCAGTTAAAAGTTTAGAAAGATGGTTTTAGAATGTATTTGTGATGGTTCTATTAGCTCCAAAAAGTTGAATTTGGTCTAAAAGGACCATCGGTACGGATTGTGAGGCTTTTAGGCAAATCTCGAGCCCCCTTTGAGATTTTGGCTTAAGGAATTTGGGTGTGGGACCCACCTTACATCGAGACGACCTCAGTTGGAAGTTTTGAAATCTTTGTTGAGTCTAGAATACCATACTACATGGGGTAGCATATCTCTTTTGCATGCATGGGGTTTCAAATGAATCTTATGCACCTTTTCAGGGATTTTCATGTTAGGCAAAACCAGCTGAAGTGCATTAGCTAATGCAACCACACTCTCTTCTTCGCGATCGCAGGATCCTATTCGCGTTCATGGTGACAAATAGTATTGGTCTCTACATTCGTAGAGACATGGGATGTTGCCTTGTGCAATCGCGGGCACGCTGACGTGTTTGCAAAGGCCAAGATGGTAGACCCTCCAAAGTTGCGGGCTTCACTTTGCATTCCAGAAGGTCTCTTTTGTTTGGTCTTTTAAATAAAGACAAGATGCAATCAGCCTTCAATTCAAAACGTCAAAGTGTGATATCTCAAGTTCTAGAGATCAAATTTGGGTGAATCAAGTTGTTTGCTATCCGAAATTGGTGTAGCTACATAGTGGCACTACAAGAAATCAGCTCTTTTGTGGCGACAGAAGTCGCTACAGAACACCTGAAAGTCGCCACGAACTATGTTTAGTGGCGACCTTACCACCGTGGCAAGTACTTCCATAACTAAATGTTTCTCGTGACGACTCTAATATGTCGCCACTAAAACGACCTTTTGTGGCGACCTAGCTCGCCACTAAAAGTAACCAGGTATGCCACAAAAAAGCTTCCACAAAATACATGTTTTGTAAGTCGCCACTGAAGTTAGACTTTTAGTGGCTATTATAGTCGCTACAAAAGGTCTTATACTATTAGTTACAACTCTCATCGCCACTAAAGAAAGGATTTCAGTAGCGACTTATGTTGCCACAAATGTTTAATACTTTCAATGGCAACGTATTATCGCCACAGATACTAATTCTATTTGTCACTAATTTTGTCGCCACAAAAACCTATATTTACAACTGCAATAGTCAATTCTAATAAATTTCCTCTAAAATCAATATATACTCGTATATTTTGTCAATTAGCTATTAATATATTATCATCATTCATTCTAATTCAAGAAACACACAAAATAATCCTTAAACTGGATATAACAAGTACTTCTATTACTAAAAAAATCAACAAAATATATAATTCACAATAATTCATTGTTCAATGTCATTTATGCATATACACAAATGAAAAAGAAAATTAACTATTAAGTGTCTTCAAGCTCCCCTCCTTTGTCGATGGCTTTTTAGATAATGCAAGAACCTTGCCCCTATTAGGAAAATACCCAAGATCACTTTTATTATTAACATAATCATAATGTTAATAGAAAAGAGATGGTTATAAAAGAGCGATAATAGAAAAAGGGCAGTTATAAAGTTATTAGAAAAAGACGGTGCACAAGCTGACATCACCAAACTTGCTGGTGGTACAATAAATTCAACACCAAGTTCACCAAATGTATTCTATTTATCAGTTGTTTTTCAATTCCTACACAAAATTGAAGAACACAAGCTAGTTCGATGCAAGAAGAGAAACAATGAAGAAGTGCATCTTGGGGAGTATGTTGAATAGCTCAAGATTTATTACATAGAACTAACAATTGGCGACTTGTGCTTAAGAGTTGCAGTTACAACAAAAGGTCGAAATAGATACCAATGCATTTACCTGTTGAATTCTCGACATTATAGAATCCACCACTTTTAATCTCTTTGTCCACTTTTAATCTCATTTGTTCTTTGGAGCGTTCTATCTATTTCTATAGAAATTTGTCCTTGTTCTTCTGACAACTTCCAATCCTTCTTAATTTTCATCTCAGCTTCCGAAGTAATTCATTGAATCAACACAGTAGCAAACAACTTCATAGAAACAAAATAATGAATAAATATGATAAAATTGTAGAAGCACAAAAATTGAAATTGAGAAGCATCTGACTTGAAGAGCTGATTGTTTAGCCGAGTTAAAAAGAAGCTAAAGTCATCACAAACATATCGTTAAAACTAAATCTATGACCAATTACTCAAACTAAATTATCAAAATATAGTTAATTGTGGTAAATGTCTTTTGTCACTCCATATCATTATTTTTTTCTAGTGACATCTCCATCATCATCAGGTAACTCTTCTTTGATGTTTTCAACTTTGGATACGTCCATAACTTAATCTTCATAGATATTAATCATATCCAAAATCGAATGCAGAAGCACGTTTAAAGTGAAACTTTTAGCTAAAGCAACTGAAGGAAAATATTGTGCTGAGCAGCACCATAGTTAGATTTGGCATAACGAGTTAAGGACAGGAGTGGGCGGGCAGGAGGCAAGGGTCTCGCAGAAACGAAAACTAACACTAACTTTCTAATACTAATATGTTGAAAAGTGTTACTGAAGCATAAATACAATAAAAAAAACTGACATCATACAAACTTCAAATTTCCAAAGTCGCAACAATCAAAAGCGAGCACCAATATAACCTTGAACCATATTTTAAGACTAAGCATAGAAAACAAATAAGTCTTCCATTTGACTGAATTAATAAATCACCAAGTTAATTAACTTATACTTCTTTTGTACTTCTTATTTTCCATAAAGGAACAAAGGAAGACTACATTTTCTTTCCTAAGAAATTACTTTACTACAACATATAGTTATCTTCCTTCCTATAAATGTATGATATAACTTGTATGATCATACTATGAAGCATTCACCATGATATTTCTTAACATTACATTACTTTTGTTGTTTTGCAAGCATCTAGATAATTCCAAGAGAGATCTTTCCTAGTAATATCAAGTCTTTTCATAGTATTTAGTTATGTAAATTCAGAAACTTGTACTTGTATTAAATTTAAGTTTTGATAAAAGAAATCTTATTACATCAAATCCTTGGAAATAGATTTTAGATGAGCCATATATTTTTGCAGCTAGTATCAAATTTCAACAACTTTAAATTGTTATATGAATCAGTGGCTTTCTCCTAAATGTTCAAGTTAATTTAAAACTCTCATACAAGATTAAAAACAAGAATGAAGTAAAACACATTCAAGTGGTTCTCAACACACAAACTAGACTAGCAACAATGTTAATCACATACCGATAAATTAATTGATCAGTGATTTTTTTTTTCTTAAGGTTTTCGGTTCATATTAGCCATTTTAGATGCTGATTTTATTTATCAAATAAAAATGAAAAAATTATAGACGTACAACAAAAAATTAATTAAGCGGGCAAGAACATTTATTCATTCATACATTCATTTAAAGACCTAGAATGGAAAGTAAGTAAATGGGAGGTTATTGACCTTCTCCGAGACAACGAATCGGTGAATCTCGAGTCTTCACCATTGAAAAGATTGTTCAACAGAGCCAATGTAAGCTCTTTTTACATTATAAAAACTAAATATTAGCTCCCCAATAAAGCTAACGAGTTTCAAACTATGAGAATCAAAATAAGTGGGAAATCTTCCGAGTGATTTTGAGTGGATATGATTAAAAAACAAGGGCGAAAACTCACTTTTTCATAGCTATTTGGAGCCATTGGGGGCTGTTGAATGTTGAATTCATCCATGGACCTTGGACAGATCTTTTATCTGTTGAGTTAGAAGGAGAAACCATTAGTGTCGTTGTGTACCCTCTTGAGGTCTATTCGTTATTTGTAACTGTGAGAAGCTTCAAAGAGGCGTGAGAGGGTGGAGGAGACAACTACGGCTATAGAGGTCGCGCCGGTCTTTTCCCGACGTCCTAGAGGCGGCGCTTATGTGGTTCAGAATTTGATTGAATGAAAATGGGGAAGGGATTGCGGTCTTTAGTTGGGTTATTTGGGCCGGGTCAGGGTTTTTGGTTCAAGAATTGATGCTGAAAATCGATGTTTAATTAACCTGCTTAATAGATTTTTCTCATTCTATTTCGTACTCGAATTAAACAAATAAATAATGGTTTCTTGTCTTAGTTATTTTTCCAAACGTGTTCATATATAAATCAAAATCTCTAAGTAATTTAATGTACATATTTTAGTTTAAGGAAAACACGGATTTATTATAATATTTTATTATATAGAAAATTTTCATTTTTATTTTAGTTTGTTTATTTAGTCATCCACTTTAAAATTATCCTTAAATTAGAAAAATAAAGCATATATTTTAATAACTTTATTTCAATATACTTAGGTCGAGATATATCTCATAGGATATGTAAGAGTAGAATTTTCATATTATATGAGACGTAAGTATTTGATTTTAAATACAGAAAATGTATCTCAAAATGAATCATAGAGCAAATTTTTTTATTATAATATCCCTTTCTTATAAATAAAAACTAAAAATAACCTTCTTATGAACTCAAAATAGTAAACAAGAAATACTCACAGCATATTTTATATCTTTAATATCATAATTTAGCTTATTTACTTTTCAATAAAAGTAATACTAATATATATGCCTAAAATTAGTTATTTTTGTAATGTGCAAAATGTTTCAATCACTGAGTAATTACTTAAAATAAGTTTATTGGGAAATTAATCACATTACATATTTTAATAACAATAATTAATACCTAAATAATATATTTAAAATACTCATTAGATGCATTAAATTAGTGTAAGTACTAATTTAGCAATGAAAAATAAGTAAATCATTCATTATTATCTTTACAACTATTAATTGAAGTTAAATTGACATACAATGTCTTATTATATCAACATAAAGGAATTTCCGGCGATATAAAAGATTATTGCAAAAGCTCCATTTTTACTGACGACAGAATATTGCTACAAAAGCTCAACATTTAGTAGCGACATAAAAGGTTGCTACAAAAGCTCCACATTTAGTGGCGGCAAAGTCGCCACAAGTTTTCCACAACTAAAACTTTTTGCGACGACACTCAATAAGTCGCCACAAATACACTTTCATCTATTTTTATTGAAAAAAAATTAGTAACTATTGTGACGACATGAATTAAGTCGCCACTAAATATCCTATGTTTTGTGGCGACAATAGGTGTCGCAACTATAGCCGCCAGTTTTTGTGGCAACTTGGTTAATCGCCACAATAAGTCGTATATTTGTGGCAATTTTATGTGTCGCCACAGAAAGTTGTTGCTAAAAGTTGTGTTTCTTGTAGTGTGGGGCGATCAGGGTAGAGTGGAGAGCATCGTGTGGAGGTAAATTTATCCCCAAAAGGGGCTGCCCATGATTTTAATTGGTGAATTAATTATAATTTCTTTCATGTTGATGTTTTCTACCTTTTCGAGAATTGAATTGTTTCCCATTTTGGGACACAAGCTTGGTAAGTCAATTGGGACCTTTTAATAGAGTCAATTTTGGGGATCCCAATATGGGTCCCACATTCCCATTTTGACTTTATTTTTTGTCTATCTCCAATTATTGTATTTTGGTGTCAAAATATTTGTATTGACGTTGTGATTGTGTTTATCATAGCATGGCATCGATTATGGCCATTCAGAAGGGAAAAGCTCTGGAATCATGATTTTGGAGAGCATGTGGTCTGCATTGAGGTAGACTACGGTTTCCCGATCTTTAGATTGAGCTTGAGATTGTGAATTCATGTGGGTTGGCAGTTCATTGATGTATACTTATTAGAAATCATGTTTTAGGACTTATTTTTTGGGATATTTCAGGAGTATCAACATGTTTTTCTTGTGTGTGATCATACCTTACCGATGTTGACACCCTCCTCTATATATGTCCAAACTATATCAGTCTCACTTCCCTCATCTTTTCTACCAAAGTGACCACTCCCACTTTTTTTGGATAACCTCATTTCTAATCATGTCACTCCTAGTATGTCCCCACATACATCTCAACATTATTATATCTGCAATATGTATCTTCTCAACAAATGAAGTCTTGTCTAACCACGACTTTGTAGAACTTGCCTTTAAGATTAGGTTGTACCTTCTCATCACACAAGACTCCAGAGGCAAGTCTCCATTTCATCCATTCCCCTCTAATGTGATGTGTCATATTATCGGTGATGTCCCCATTACCCACAATTATGTATCCCAGATAATTTAACCTCTCTCTTAGAAATAGTCTATGTGGCAAGCCTTACTTCCACATTTTCTTCATCCAACGCAATACAAACTTTGCACTCCAAATATTCTATTTTGGTTCTTCTCAACCTAAATCCTTTGGACTTCAGAGTTTCTCTCCAAATCTCAAAATAGCACTAACTCTATCACGTGTCTCAACAATGAGTACAATGTCATCCACAAATAAAAAACACCGCGGAACCTCCTCTTGAATATTGTGTCAACTTATCCATCACCAAGATTAATAGAAATGGGATTAAAACTGATCATTTTTGTCCTTCCTGATAATCAATTGCTTGAATATGTCACCATATGGTCCTTACTCCAAATGGATAGTGCAGCCCTTTGAATATTCTCCTTACAACTATGAAAGGATTGTCATAAGTATAAGATGCCCAATTCTATCTAACTACTTCCTAAAAGGAGGCATGATCTTTCCATAATTTTAGAAATGTAAATGGTTTCATATATCTAGACGTTCTTTCCTCACAGATAATAAACATATGATCATGATCAGAACCTCCTCTTGGTAAATGTTCCACCTCCATATGATTATGTAAATTTTGCATATCCTAATGATTAGAATTTTATTTAACATCTTAAATATATGTACATTACAGGTAGGACCGAAATAAGCAGGTGTAATGCAGAAGCTAGCAAAGCAAACCTCGAAAGACCACGAGTAAGAAGACAAACGAAAAACACACCAAAAGAGACAAATTTAACGTGGTTTGGTCAATCGACCTACATCCACAATGGAGATGAGCAATCCACTATAAATATGAGAGTACAAAATATAGAAAGAAACAACCTCAACCAATTCACTCGGAATACAAGGAGGTACACAAAATTCTCCTCCATAACCGCAACTCTCAAAACCCTAGGACTACATTGTGAATGTTGATTAAGTTAGAAGGAACAACCCTATTTTTATATAGTCCTAAACCTTTCCTACAAGAAACGGACTAGTTAAAATATTAAAACATTTTCTTAAAAGGAAAACCTATTTATGGTAAGAAACTCAGGGCAAATAATACCCAACAAATCTCCCCCTTGGCCTGAATTTCTGACAAAATAAATTTGTCCACCTTTTTCACATAATCTTCAACAACTTGCATCTCTTCTCCATAATCTCCTCCATCAAATCTACGTCTTGACACAGAGAACCTCTCTAAAACAATTTCTCCAATAAAATTCTTCATTACTATCAAAAAAGGTTGCGGCTAGAACTACACCCGTCAAGATGAACACCCAATTTTTAACTTGATTCAACCATTGATTATCGAACCACTGAACCTGACTCCATCATTGAATCTGGCTCTGATACCACTTGTTAGGACCGAAATAAGCAGGTGTAATGCAGAAGCTAGCAAAGCAATCCTCGAAAGACCACGAGTAAGAAGACAAACAAAAAATACACCAAAAGAGACAGATTTAACGTGGTTCGGTCAATCGACCTACATCCATAAAGGAGATTAGCAATCCACTATAAATATGAGAGTACAAAATATAGAGAGAAACAACCTCAATCAATTCACTCGAAATACAAGGATGTACACAAAATTCTCCTCCATAACCGCAACTCTCAAAACCATAGGACTACATTGTGAATGCTAATTAAGTTAGAAGGAACAAGCCTATATTTATAGAGTCCTAAACCTTTCCTACAAGAAAAGGACTAGTTAAAATATTAAAATATTTTCCTAAAAGGAAAACCTATTTATGGTAAGAAACATCAATTGCTTGAATATATCACCATATGGTCCTTACTCCAAATGGACAGTGCAGCCCTTTGAATATTCTCCTTACAACTATGAAAGGATTGTCAGAGGTATAAGATGCCCAATTTTGTCTAACTACTTCCTAAAAAGAGGCATGATCTTTCCATAATTTTAGAAATGTAAATGGTTTTATATCTCTAGACCTTCTTTCCTCACAGATAAGAAACATATGATCATGATCAGAACCTACTCTTGGTAAGTGTTCCACCTCCATATGATTATATAAATTTTGCATATCCTAATGATTAGAATTTTATCTAACATCTTAAATATATAGACATTACCATCTCTTTTATTCCACCATGTAAAAAAACATTCTTTGAATTGAGTCTCAACTAAATCACATGTTAAAATACAACAATCAAAATCTTTATTATCTGAATTTGAAATTGATTAGCCCCTTATTTTCTCCTCAAATTAAACAGTACATTAAAATCACCCCAAACTAGCAAAACTCTATTTATATTCTCTTCTATCGGATAAATATCATCCCACAATTCTTTGTTCTACACTACATTTTGCATAAACCATAGTAATAACAAACTTATGAGGTAGAGTGTGATTGTCAACTGTAATAGTATTTTAATTATTAATTTGTATTACTAATAACTATATTATCAAAATCATGATTGGTTAAAATTCATATTTTACCATTGCAGTTAGAAGTAGCAAAAGGAATTCTCAATCTTCTTTTATACTTGTTGAGTGTATACTATCTTGAAAATATTTAAATAGGATAATAAAAGTAAAGGTATGATATTTGTGTAATATTTAAACTCTCTGAAAGGCTTGTTGATACTTCACATACCTTATGTCACAAATAAAGGACTTCATCATCTATTATTAATAACTGTATTTATTTTTTATGGAATTGTGATAGGTTGTGCGTTTTCATCATCACCTTGTTTTTTGCCTTTATTTGTAGCTTTCAATACCCTTGGAAATAAGTTAGTCTCGTTGGCCATGTGTGTCAGTGCATCATGATTAACCTCTTCTAGGTCTGTTTTAGCACTCAACTCTATACCATCTATTTCCAATAACACATTCTTCTCTATGTTATGAGCAATAATATCATGTAGCACTCTATTAGGAGATTCACTTATCTCCAAGATTTGGGATCTTCAAAATTAAAAGCTACCACTATCAATTCTTCATTGTTCTCCATTACTTTGTCTTCACTGATATCTTCATTACATGTTTGATTATTCTGATTTTTCTCTAGCTTTAATAAACTCATATCTCCGAAATTATGCACAGCAACAAGCATATTATTATTCCTCTCTTCTCGGTAGTATACATTTTCAGGACTACCTTGATGAATATATAGATATTTTTTCTTTTCTTGAGCATTATGATGTTGATTGTGCCGCATATTGTCCTATTGTCCAGGATATATATAGTTGTTGAATGTTTTCCTTGCAACATCCCACCAAAGGATTTAGTGACCCAATCCCTAGCGGATTCTTTTTCATACCTTTTATTCTCTTATTTTGGAGTAACCTTTGGACTATTGCATTTTTTTTGGCTTGGCTGCTAACTATATCAACTCCTTCTATTCAATGAGCAGCAAATGAGTTCTATATAATTAGAGTTGGAATTTGACTATCATGACTATTCTTTGAGCATTTCTTATTTATTTTATCTCACACCACACTGTATCAGATCCCCCCCTACTACACTGTATTAGATCCCCTACTATTTGTGAATTGGTCTCGTTTGTTCTTGACCTTTCTAAATTTCCTCCATGACTTGTTACTCCTTGCTTACAACTTTATGCTTTCCTTTATTGGTGTCTTTGCATTCTTCTTTATTATAGCCCTACATTTTAATTACATTGTAGACAATATTTTGCATATAATCGTACTTAACATCAATCACACTAGACCTTATCTCTTCAGTGTATTAATTTTCTATCTGCATTTTCAGTGCCTTGGCAAAATCACCTTTAAGATCAACCATCACCTAAACTCATGCAAAAGTAGTTCTTATCTTGTTAATGGTGGCTTGATATAGCTGGATTGATTTACCTACGGTTGAAACTGGAGAATAAATTTATTTAACAAAAAAAGTGGGTTATATGTTAGAGAAAGAAATCCACGCCATACACATGGGTGTTTCCTCATTAATCATAAATATAGCATCAAAGATCAACGTTCTCATGAGGTAGGTATACCAATCTCTACATATGATATAGAAAGATACTGTTGATATCATATGAATGTTATCTTCTTGATGAGTCAAAGAGATAATCACATGTTTGCTGGGTTTTAAAATGTGTGAATGGAAAAGGAAGAGTTGCGACTTTTATGAAGAGTTGCGACTTTTATGAAAAGCTGCGATTTTTATGAAGAGTTGCGACTTTTATGAAGAGTTGCGACTTTTATGAAAAGTTGCGAATTTTATGAAAAGTTGTGACTTTTATGAAAGGTTGTGCCCTTTCCGAAAGACTGTGACTTTTCCAAAGGTTTGTGACCTTTCCGGTAAGGCACAATAAGAACATTTTCACACTACCCTTTGTTTTCTATAAATTGAGAGATTTCCTCTCATTTTAAGAGAAAAAATTTTCTTGACTTCTTCTACTACTATTAAATCTAGTATTCTAAGTGCACTTTACTGTTGTTGAGTGGTTTGCTGACACCGAGGTTTTAGGTACCGATACACCAGTGAGTAAGATCGTTCTATCCTGGGAGGATATATTCCATTAACCTCGGGTACTTGAGGGGAATAATTTCCTTAAGGGGATACTATGCATTCAGTGGGCTCGATTTTCTTCTTAAAGAAAAATATTTTGTATATTGTTTCTAATCTATCTTTCTGGTTCTATTTTCTCTACTAGTTTAATTTTCTAGTTTTGAAAATACACTTTAAACTTTGTTGTTTCTTATCAAGTTCTTCAAAGTTTTGTTCTAAGTATCTTAGGAATACAAGATGAACAACAATCTTAAGGAAATTAGTATAATATTGGTATTTCTTGTACTCTACTGATTGAGAGAAAAAATCATGTAAGTAGAAGATTAATGCACTACTTCTTCAGAATTCGATGCCTTGTTTAGCAAGATCGACGTGAGAATGTACCAGAAAAGTTGGTGGTATTTCGGTTAAAGATTACACCAGGTAACCTTCTTATTATTTATCTAAGGAGGAAAATAATTTTTAAAAGTTAACTCTTTTGACATTTATCATGTGTGTCTTTGGAAAAATATCTACAAATAATATGTTTTTGAATGAATTTTCCTTGGCAAATAGTGTTGCCTTTAAAATTCTATAGTTTGCAGAATAAGAGATGCACATTTTTGTTTGATAAAATAGTATGTCAAAAATTTATAGTTGAAAGACTATTTGAAAAGAAAAGCATTTCTATGTGATAATCTATGAATATGTTTTATTCTGTTTGGAGAAAAAAAAAACTTTTGTAGTTTTGTACTCCCTATGAATTTGATCGTGTCTGCTTTTTGTAGAGTAAAAACTTTTGTAATTTTCTACTCTGGATAAATAAGACTATGTAATTGGTTTGAAGAATATGAAAACTTCATCTAATAAGTCAATGTTGTACTTTTTGTGTTCTATAAACTTCATTGTTAAATAGAAAAAATTGTACAAAAGTGTCTTTATTATTAGTATTCTAAATACTAAGTGGTATGTCTAATTGTGATAGAAAAAAGACAAGTGACTTAGAGTTTGTGATTTTGTGCCTCTATGGAATGAACTTTGACAATTGTGTAAAGATTGTCAAAGGGAATTAAAGCACTATAATTCTTTTGTAGAATAATATTTCAAAAGAGGTTTCATATTGCCAATGACATTTTGATAGTATGAGAAAAAAAATATATGTGGAAAAATTATTTTCAAATACTTGAGAAATTTCATGATACTTTTGTATTATGTTAAACCCATAAAATTCTTGGAGTATATTTGATATTGTGGTCGTTGAGTTTCTCCTTTACTAGTATATGGTATGAGTAGTATGAAACTACCAAATTATATGTATACTTGTTCAAAATGATTGAGTTTTTTAATGAAAAAAGTGTCACTTAAAATGTTGTGATTTTTCATGAAAAGATATGTCTATTAAATATAACTATTTGTATAGACATGAATATTGGTGAATAGTCATTTGTCATGTTTTGTAAAAGAAGCATTTGGACTATATTGCTTTTATTGGACCCGATGAAACTTTGTTCATGGGTAGTTCTATAACAATCAAACTGAAAGTTATGGAAAGGTCCTTCCGAAAAGGACATTGACAAGGTGATGACTTCACATAAAATTGTAAGAAAGAGGAACAAAATATTTGTGAGAAAAAGCTACCTCGTGGAGAGCTTTTCAAACTCAATATATTTATTTGTTCTTACTTGGTTGAGTCAAACTGTCTGTGACATGAACACTTAGGACATGTCAATTACAAAACCTTGCAAGGAAAACTAATCAACTTAGAAGTTTTGTCTAACTTTATCCAAGTATGCTGAGCTTTCTTATAAATCTGTTGAAAGAAATTCTAATCCCTTAGAGTTTTTTTACATTGACATTTGTGATACAAAGTCAACACCATCTCGTGGTGGAAAAAAGTATCTCATAACTTTTATTGACAATTGCATTTGATACGGTTATGTCTATTTGTTGAATGGTAAGGATGAAACAACAGAAATGTCTAGACAATATACTATTGAAGTTGAAAACCAGTTTAAAAAAGATAAGAAGTGATAGGGATGGAGAATATAAATCTCCTTTTGCAGAAATATGTTTAGAAAGTGGATTTATCCATCAAACTACTGCCATATTCACCTCAATCTACTGGAATTACAGAATGGAAAAGAAATCAAACTTTGAAGGATATGATGGCTACATTACTTATAAGTTCAGGTTTACCACTGAAACGACCCCAAAAATGCCCGAAAATGTGCTTCGGAAACACCTATAATTGTAATTTCCATATATCTCAAAATCCGTTTCGTTTTTCGAAAATCCGACTTCATATTCTTGTTTAGGGGGTCAAATTGAGTGGGAACTGGGTCTAACCCAAATTTTAGAGCAACCGTATCAAAATCCAAAATTTCCAAGTGAAGCCTTTTTCGAGGGTCTACTTTGGAGGGTCATATCTCCTAGAACACAAATTATTTGGTGGCCAATAATATATCCATGGAAAGCCCTTTGAGTTAGCTATCTAACGCATTTCGTTTCACCTCATTTGGAGTTCGGACGAAGAAGTTATGCCCATTTTCGTAAAATCTGTCCGGCAGAAAAAGACAATTTCCAGTAGCTAATTTTACTGTTCACCCGCCCCATTTTTTTTTCTAAGTGTTGGACGATTTTCTTCCAAAGGGCATATGTTATTTCCTATATAGCATTAGTTCAAATTTCATCTCTAAAACATTTCCAAAACACCTCTCCCATACTTAGACACATTTTCTCTCAAGTTCTCTCAAGAACCCTAATCCAAAACCTTCCTCAAGATTGAAGAGACTCTTGTTCCAAGTTGCAAGCTTCCATTGAAGACACTCTCAAGACCTTCATAAGAACTCAAGGTATGTGGTGTTGAACTCATGAGTCCTTCCACCCATAGTGCCTAGACTCTATTCTACTCACTAATTCATGGTTTAAGTTAAGATTCATATATTAGTCTTGTTCTTTGTAATAATTTCCTACACATTGAATTTTAAACATGAAAAGTGATTGTTTTGAGCATGTTGTGACCCTAGAACTTGAACCTAAATTTGGAATGGATGTGGAGATTTTCATGTGGTATTGTGGGTGTTAAAAAGGTGTTGTTGTAGGTTGTTCATTGGTTTGGCTGCATAATTACTACCCTATTTCCCATGCTCTTTGATTCCATTACATGCCTTCAAGGTGTTTGACAAAATGTCCAACTATGGAGAATTGATAAATTGATGCTTTAAAGCTTGAGTTATGAGATGTATGGAACTCCAAAGATGTGTTGATGACAAACTAAGCTTGTGTATATGTTCATTCCATACGTGAGATTGCATTAGAGCCTAATGAGAATTTCCTATATAAAGTGTTGCATGACCATGCCCGGTCCGGGGGAAAAGAACCGGACAACCATGTGAGAGGTTTATATCTCACCACCTAGGATGCTTGGGGTGTGACCAACATCAACCATGTGAGAGGTTTATATCTACCACCTAGGATGCTTGGGGTGTGACCAACATCAACCATGTGAGAGGTTTATATCTCACCACCTAGGATGCTTGGGGTGTGACCAACATCAACCATGTGAGGGGTTTATACCTTGCCACCAGGGTGTCCGGGTGTGAACGGCATCCCCCATCCTAAGTTGGGGTTATAGATTGGTTGGATCATGCATACACATATGATATCTACTACTAGTATAGATTTACTTAAACATGTTTTGACTTCACTTTGATCATGCATCCTCATATTGTTATTCATAATGCCTGTGAAACTATTTCTTGTATTTTGATTGTGTCCTTGTTTATTGTTGTGTTGCACCCCGCATACTTAGTACATTCCAAGTACTAACGCATATTTTGCCTACATGATGTCACCATGTAGGGACCGGAGCTACTCTTGATCCTTCTCTCCATTCACGTGGCTAGTACGACGCTTATCCGAGTTTGTTGGTGAGTCCTCAATAATTCGAGGGCTATGTTATGTTTTTTACTCCTATGTTTTGAGACTTTATCTTGCAATTGTATTTTAACTATGAGGGGAGCCGGTAATATGTCATGGCCCCCGTCCTATCTATGTATGTAGAGGTGTGCGTTGGACAAGTATTTTGTAAACGAGCTTGACTCTTATTCTATGATGTCATTTTGAAATGGTTTGCCTTAGTCCCTATTTCCCGTTAATTAATGTTGAATGTACTTCCGCGACCGATGAAGTGTGATGACAAGTTTGAGAGGCTTGTTTGGGGTTCCTTCGGGTTCCTCATTCGCCATGTCACGTCTAGGCCCTAGGCTTGGGTCGTGACAAGCTTGGTATCAGAGCACTAGGTTGTTAAATCCTCGGAGTCCAACACACCGCGTTGAGTAGAGTCCTAATCATGGTTGTGAAGCGCGCCACGACTATGAATGGGAGGCTACAAAACGTTTTAGGAAAGGTTTCCCTTCTTCATGTTCTATGTCGTGCTTAGAGTGTGATAAGGTGATTCCTCCCTAACGCTTGTTCTTTGATTGCTAGATCATCATGCCAAACATGAGGGGAAGACGGGCCCGATCATCGGAAGAGCCACCCACCAATGGTGAGCTCCGTGATGCACTCACCATGCTTGCACAAGTGGTATCTAACCAAGTGCAACAAGGAGCCCAAGCTCCTCGAACTACCACCCCGGGGGAAAGGGTGAGAGATTTCATGAGGATGAACCCTCCGGTCTTCCATGGTTCAAAGGTGGATGAGGACCCGCAAGATTTCATTGATGAGGTATGCAAAATCTTGACCATTATGGATGTTGGTGCTTGTGAGAAGGCGGAATTGGCGGCTTACCAACTCAAGGGGGTTGCTCAAATTTGGTTTGATCAATGGAAGGGTGAGAAAGGTAATGGCTATGTGGTGTTGTGGGAGGAGTTTAAAATTGCTTTCCTTAATAGGTTCTTCCCTCTTGAGCTTAGGGAGGCAAAGTTGGTGGAGTTCATGAACTTGAAGCAAGGAGCTATGAGTGTGAGGGAGTATGCCCTCAAATTTGTCCAACTCTCCAAGTATGCACCTCACTTGGTGGCGACTCTAGGTCGAGGATGAACAAATTTGTGATGGGTGTATCGACTTGGTTAGTGAGGAGTGTCGGTCCGCTATGCTCATTGGAGATATGGATTTGTCTCGGTTGATGACTTATGCCGAGCAAATGGAGGAGGAGAAATTGAGGAAGAGAAAGGGGCACGAGGCCAAGAGGGCCCGATTGGAGAATAGGTTCCCTAAGGGTGCTAGATTTCATCAAGGCCGAGGAAACCCTCATGTCAACCGGGGATTTGCCATCAATGTTCCTAGACCTCAAGGGGGAGGTGAAGTGGGTTCTATGGATGTATGCCCTAAGTGTGGGAGGAAGCATGGTGGTCCTTGCATGAAGGGTTCGGGTGCTTGCTTTGAATGTGGAGAAGTGGGTCATAAGAGGTTTGAATGTCCCAAGATCCGCAACAAGGTCCGAAGTGCTAACACTACTCCTTTGGGTAGAGGTGCTTCTCAAAGTGGTGCCCCAAGGAACAATCGATTTTATGATTTGCATGGTAGACAAGGTGTTAATGAGACCCCGGATGTGGTGACCGGTATGTTGCAAATCTTTGATCTTGATGTTTATACTTTGATTGATCCGGGTGCCACCCTTTCCTTTGTTACCCCCTTAGTTGCTAGAAAATTTCATGTTGAGTCGGAATTGTTGCATGAGTCATATGAAGTATCTACTCCCATTGGTGTCTCTATTGTTGCTAGAAAAGTGTATAGAAATTGTCCGGTTTGCATATTGAATAAGTTGTTGCCTTGCGATCTTATTGAGTTGAACATGGTGGATTTTGATGTTATTCTTGGGATGGATTGGTTGCATGCATATTATGTTTCTATTGATTTGTAGGACTCGTAAAGTCAAGTTCCGATTTCCTAATGAACCCGTCCTTGAGTGGGAGAGCCGGGATGTTGTGGTGAAGGGGAAATTCATTTCTTGCATTAAAGCCCATAGGTTGATTTCCAAAGGGTGCTTGTACCATATTGTGAGAGTCAATGATGTGGAGTCTAAATTCCCTCCTATTGAGTCTATTTCGGTTGTTAATGAGTTTCTAGATGTCTTCCCAGAAGACCTTCCCGGTGTCCCTCCCGAAAGGGAGATAGATCTTGGTATAGACCTCCTTCCCGATACTCAACCTATTTCTATCCCCCCTTACCGTATGGCCCCGACAGAGTTGAAAGAGTTGAAAGAGCAATTAAAAGATTTGTTAGAGAAGGGATTTATTAGACCTAGTCATTCTCCCTGGGGTGCTCCGGTTTTGTTTGTGAAGAAGAAAGATGGGTCTCTTAGAATGTGTATTGATTATCGACAACTTAATAGGGTCACCGTCAACAATAGGTATCCTCTTCCAAGGATTGACGATTTATTTGACCAATTGCATGGGGCTAGTCACTTCTCTAAGATTGATCTTCGGTCAGGGTATCATCAAGTGAAGGTGAGGGAGTGTGATATTCCCCAAGACGGCCTTTCGTACTAGGTATGGGCACTATGAGTTTGTGGTGATGTCTTTCGGGTTGACTAATGCTCCGGCTCTCTTTATGGATTTGATGAATAGGGTTTTCAAACCCTACCTTGATTCTTTTGTGGTGGTGTTTATAGATGACATCTTGATCTATTCTCGGGGTGAGGAAGAGCACAAGGGTCACTTGAGGTGGTACTCCAAAGATTGAGGGAATAGAAGTTGTACGCTAAATATGAAAAGTGTGAGTTTTGGTTGAAGGAAGTTGCTTTCCTAGGCCATGTGGTGTCGGGGATGGTATTAAGGTGGATCCTAAGAAGACCGATGTTATTAGGAATTGGCCTAGACCTTTGACCCCGTCGGATATAAGGAGTTTCTTGGGTTTAGCGGGTTATTATAGGAGATTTGTAGAAGGGTTTTCTTCTCTTGCTTCTCCTATGACTAAGTTGACTCAAAAGAAGGCTAAATTTGTGTGGTCGGATGAGTGTGAGGAAAGCTTCCAAAACTTGAAAAGAAAGGCTTGTGTCCGCTCCTATTTTGTCACTTCCGGATGGGTTAGAAGGTTTTGTTGTTTATTGTGAATGCTTCCCATATTGTTTGGGTTGTGTGTTGATGCAAAGTGGTAAGGTTATAGCCTATGCTTCTAGGCAACTTAAGGTTCATGAAAAAAATTACCCAACCCATGATCTTGAATTGGCCGCCGTGGTTTTTGCTTTAAAGATTTGGCGTCATTATTTGTATGGGGTGCATGTTGATATCTTCACCGACCATAAGAATCTCCAATATGTGTTCACAAAAAGATCTTAACTTGAGACAAAGGAGGTGGTTAGAATTCCTTAAGGATTATGATATGAGTGTTCACTATA
>NW_026020120.1:1292578-1380749 GCF_900185275.1 Solanum verrucosum | reverse complement strand
TTGAGGAAGAGAAGGGGCACGAGGCCAAGAGGGCCCGATTGGAGAATAGGTTCCCTAAGGGTGCTAGATTTCATCAAGGCCGAGGAAACCCTCATGTCAACCGGGGATTTGCCATCAATGTTCCTAGACCTCAAGGGGGAGGTGAAGTGGGTTCTATGGATGTATGCCCTAAGTGTGGGAGGAAGCATGGTGGTCCTTGCATGAAGGGTTCGGGTGGCTTGCTTTGAATGTGGAGAAGTGGGTCATAAGAGGTTTGAATGTCCCAAGATCCGCAACAAGGTCCGAAGTGCTAACACTACTCCTTTGGGTAGAGGTGCTTCTCAAAGTGGTGCCCCAAGGAACAATCGATTTTATGATTTGCATGGTAGACAAGGTGTTAATGAGACCCCGGATGTGGTGACCGGTATGTTGCAAATCTTTGATCTTGATGTTTATACTTTGATTGATCCGGGTGCCACCCTTTCCTTTGTTACCCCCTTAGTTGCTAGAAAATTTCATGTTGAGTCGGAATTGTTGCATGAGTCATATGAAGTATCTACTCCCATTGGTGTCTCTATTGTTGCTAGAAAAGTGTATAGAAATTGTCCGGTTTGCATATTGAATAAGTTGTTGCCTTGCGATCTTATTGAGTTGAACATGGTGGATTTTGATGTTATTCTTGGGATGGATTGGTTGCATGCATATTATGTTTCTATTGATTGTAGGACTCGTAAAGTCAAGTTCCGATTTCCTAATGAACCCGTCCTTGAGTGGGAGAGCCGGGATGTTGTGGTGAAGGGGAAATTCATTTCTTGCATTAAAGCCCATAGGTTGATTTCCAAAGGGTGCTTGTACCATATTGTGAGAGTCAATGATGTGGAGTCTAAATTCCCTCCTATTGAGTCTATTTCGGTTGTTAATGAGTTTCTAGATGTCTTCCCAGAAGACCTTCCCGGTGTCCCTCCCGAAAGGGAGATAGATCTTGGTATAGACCTCCTTCCCGATACTCAACCTATTTCTATCCCCCCTTACCGTATGGCCCCGACAGAGTTGAAAGAGTTGAAAGAGCAATTAAAAGATTTGTTAGAGAAGGGATTTATTAGACCTAGTCATTCTCCCTGGGGTGCTCCGGTTTTGTTTGTGAAGAAGAAAGATGGGTCTCTTAGAATGTGTATTGATTATCGACAACTTAATAGGGTCACCGTCAACAATAGGTATCCTCTTCCAAGGATTGACGATTTATTTGACCAATTGCATGGGGCTAGTCACTTCTCTAAGATTGATCTTCGGTCAGGGTATCATCAAGTGAAGGTGAGGGAGTGTGATATTCCCAAGACGGCCTTTCGTACTAGGTATGGGCACTATGAGTTTGTGGTGATGTCTTTCGGGTTGACTAATGCTCCGGCTCTCTTTATGGATTTGATGAATAGGGTTTTCAAACCCTACCTTGATTCTTTTGTGGTGGTGTTTATAGATGACATCTTGATCTATTCTCGGGGTGAGGAAGAGCACAAGGGTCACTTGAGGGTGGTACTCCAAAGATTGAGGGAATAGAAGTTGTACGCTAAATATGAAAAGTGTGAGTTTTGGTTGAAGGAAGTTGCTTTCCTAGGCCATGTGGTGTCGGGGGATGGTATTAAGGTGGATCCTAAGAAGACCGATGTTATTAGGAATTGGCCTAGACCTTTGACCCCGTCGGATATAAGGAGTTTCTTGGGTTTAGCGGGTTATTATAGGAGATTTGTAGAAGGGTTTTCTTCTCTTGCTTCTCCTATGACTAAGTTGACTCAAAAGAAGGCTAAATTTGTGTGGTCGGATGAGTGTGAGGAAAGCTTCCAAACTTGAAAGAAAGGCTTGTGTCCGCTCCTATTTTGTCACTTCCGGATGGGTTAGAAGGTTTTGTTGTTTATTGTGATGCTTCCCATATTGGTTTGGGTTGTGTGTTGATGCAAAGTGGTAAGTTTATAGCCTATGATTCTAGGCAACTTAAGGTTCATGAAAAAAATTACCCAACCCATGATCTTGAATTGGCCGCCGTGGTTTTTGCTTTAAAGATTTGGCGTCATTATTTGTATGGGGTGCATGTTGATATCTTCACCGACCATAAGAATCTCCAATATGTGTTCACACAAAAAGATCTTAACTTGAGACAAAGGAGGTGGTTAGAATTCCTTAAGGATTATGATATGAGTGTTCACTATCATCCGGGGAAAGCTAATGTGGTGGCGGATGCATTGAGTAGAGTGTCCATGGGTAGCTTGGCTCATGTGGAGGAAGGTAGTAAAGAGTTGGCTAAGGAGGTCCATCGGTTGGCCAAATTGGGAGTTAGGTTAGAAGGGGTGGATAGTGGAGGAGTAGTTGTTGTTGATGGTTCAAGGTCTTCCTTGGTTGATGAGGTGATAGTCAAGCAAGATCTTGATCCTTCTTTGGTAGAATTAAAGGCTTCGGTGAGTAGTGGTAAGGTGGAGGTTTTCTCCCAAGGGGGAGATGGTGCCCTTAGGTACCAAGGTAGATTATGTGTTCCTTGTGTGGATGGTGTGAGGGAAAGAATCCTTGATGAGGCTCATAATTCTTCTTATTCTATTCATCCGGGGTCAACAAAGATGTATAGAGACTTGAGGGATGTGTATTGGTGGGGCGGTATGAAGAAGGACATTGCAAAATTTGTTTCGGGTTGCCATAGTTGTCAACAAGTCAAGGCTGAACATCAAAGGCCGGGTGGCCTAACTCAAGACATTGAGATACCTACTTGGAAGTGGGAAGAAATCAACATGGATTTTGTAGTGGGCTTACCCAAGGCTAGAAGAGGCTTTGATTCGGTTTGGGTGGTGGTTGATCGGATGACAAAGTCGGCTCATTTCCTACCGGTTAAAACTACTTACGGGGCTGAAGAGTATGCCAAGTTGTACATTCATGAATTGGTAAGGTTGCATGGGATTCCTTTGTCTATCATCTCGGATCGTGGTGCCCAATTCACTTCTCACTTTTGGAAGTCATTCCAAAGGGGTCTTGGTACAAAGGTAAAGCTTAGCACAGCCTTCCACCCTCAAACGGATGGCCAAGCCGAAAGAACAATTCAAACCTTGGAGGATATGCTTAGAGCTTGTGTATTGGAGTTGAAAGGTAGTTGGGATGATCATCTTCCTTTGATTGAATTTGCATACAACAATAGTTATCATTCTAGTATCGGTATGGCTCCTTTTGAGGCACTTTATGGTAGACGGTGTAGGTCACCGGTTGGGTGGTTTGAAGTCGGAGAGGTGGCCTTGTTGGGTCCGGATCTGGTCATGGATGCTCTTGAGAAGGTAAGGATGATTAGGGAGAGGTTGAAAACAGCCCAAAGTCGTCAAAGGTCTTATGCCGATGTGAGGAGACGGGATCTTGAATTCAAAGTGGGTGATTGGGTTTATTTGAAGGTTTCTCCAATGAAAGGTGTGGTTCGTTTGGTAAGAAGGGGAAATTAAGTCCTAGGTATGTCGGTCCTTATGAGATAATAAGAAGGGTTGGTAAAGTAGCCTATGAGTTGGGGTTGCCCAAGGAGATGGAATTAGTTCATCCGGTATTCCATGTATCGATGTTGAGGAAATGTGTTGGTGATCCTAACGCTATTGTACCTCTTGAGGTTGTGGGTGTTGTAGAAGATAATTTGACGTATGAAGAAGTCCCGGTTCAGATCTTAGATAGACAAGTTAAAAGGTTGAGGAACAAAGAAGTGGCGTCCGTTAAGGTGCTTTGGAGAAATCAACAAGTGGAGAGTGCTACTTGGGAGGCCGAAGCGGACATGCAAAGACGTTATCCTTATCTATTCAACTCCACTCAAGCCTAAGGTATTAAATCAAGTCCTTTGTACTCCATCGAGTCTTACATTTCAGCCTCTGAATCATTAATGTGCATACATGTTTAAATTGATGAGTTATGGATGCTTTACACTAAGTTTTGAAATCTTGAAGTGATGTTTAAATAAAATTTTTGCATTCATGTTGGGGCTGATATGTTCTTACTAAGTCTTGCCTTGTAAGTCTCTTCCACATTCGGGGACGAATGTTCCCAAGGGGGAGATATTGAAACGACCCCAAAAATGCCCGAAAATGTGCTTCGAAAACACCTATAATTGTAATTTCCATATATCTCAAAATCCATTTCGTTTTTCGAAAATCTGACTTCATATTCTTGTTAAGGGGGTCAAATTGAGTGGGAAATGGGTCTAACCCAAATTTTAGAGCAACCGTATCAAAATCCAAAATTTCCAAGTGAAGCCTTTTTCGAGGGTCTACTTTGGAGGGTCATATCTCCTAGCACACAAATTATTTGGTGGCCAATAATATATCCATGGAAAGCCCTTTGAGTTAGCTATCTAAAGCATTTCGTTTCACCTCATTTGGAGTTCGGACGAAGAAGTTATGCCCATTTTCGTAAAATCTGTCCGGCAGAAAAAGACAATTTCCAGTAGCTAATTTTACTGTTCACCCGCCCCATTTTTTTTTCTAAGTGTTGGACGATTTTCTTCCAAAGGGCATATGTTATTTCCTATATAGCATTAGTTCAAATTTCATCTCTAAAACATTTCCTAAACACCTCTCCCATACTTAGACACATTTTCTCTCAAGTTCTCTCAAGAACCCTAATTCAAAACCTTCCTCAAGATTGAAGAGACTCTTGTTCCAAGTTGCAAGCTTCCATTGAAGACACTCTCAAGACCTTCATAAGAACTCAAGGTATGTGGTGTTGAACTCATGAGTCCTTCCACCCATAGTGCCTAGACTCTATTCTACTCACTAATTCATGGTTTAAGTTAAGATTCATATATTAGTCTTGTTCTTTGTAATAATTTCCTACACATTGAATTTTAAACATGAAAAGTGATTGTTTTGAGCATGTTGTGACCCTAGAACTTGAACCTAAATTTGGAATGGATGTGGAGATTTTCATGTGGTATTGTGGGTGTTAAAAAGGTGTTGTTGTAGGTTGTTCATTGGTTTGGTTGCATAATTACTATCCTATTTCTCATGCTCTTTGATTCCATTACATGCCTTCAAGGTGTTTGACAAAATGTCCAACTATGGAGAATTGATAAATTGATGCTTTAAAGCTTGAGTTATGAGATGTATGGAACTCCAAAGATGTGTTGATGACAAACTAAGCTTGTGTATATGTTCATTCCATACGTGAGATTGCATTAGAGCCTAATGAGAATTTCCTATATAAAGTGTTGCATGACCATGCCCGGTCCGGGGGAAAAGAACCGGACAACCATGTGAGAGGTTTATATCTCACCACCTAGGATGCTTGGGGTGTGACCAACATCAACCATGTGAGAGGTTTATATCTGACCACCTAGGATGCTTGGGGTGTGACCAACATCAACCATGTGAGAGGTTTATATCTCACCACCTAGGATGCTTGGGGTGTGACCAACATCAACCATGTGAGGGGTTTATACCTTGCCACCAGGGTGTCCGGGTGTGAACGGCATCCCCCATCCTAAGTTGGGGTTATAGATTGGTTGGATCATGCATACACATATGATATCTACTACTAGTATAGATTTACTTAAACATGTTTTGACTTCACTTTGATCATGCATCCTCATATTGTTATTCATAATGCCTATGAAACTATTTCTTGTATTTTGATTGTGTCCTTGTTTATTGTTGTGTTGCACCCCGCATACTTAGTACATTCCAAGTACTAACGCATATTTTGCCTACATGATGTCACCATGTAGGGACCGGAGCTACTCTTGATCCTTCTCTCCATTCACGTGGCTAGTACGACGCTTATCCGAGTTTGTTGGTGAGTCCTCAATAATTCGAGGGCTATGTTATGTTTCTTACTCCTATGTTTTGAGACTTTAGCTTGCAATTGTATTTTAACTATGAGGGGAGCCGGTAATATGTCATTGTCCCCGTCCTATCTATGTATGTAGAGGTGTGCGTTGGACAAGTATTTTGTAAACGAGCTTGACTCTTATTCTATGATGTCATTTTGAAATGGTTTGCCTTAGTCCCTATTTCCCGTTAATTAATGTTGAATGTACTTCCGCGACCGATGAAGTGTGATGACAAGTTTGAGAGGCTTGTTTGGGGTTCCTTCGGGTTCCTCATTCGCCATGTCACGTCTAGGCCCTAGGCTTGGGTCGTGACAACCACAAAACTTGTGTGGAGAAACTATCCTTAAAGCAAAAAGGAACAACAAAAAGTTGTCTTTTCAGAAAGAAAGCAATAGAAAGTTTTGTTTGTTCAGGACACAATCTGTTCCATATGAGAAATGGAAAGGAATGAAATCCAACTTGAAATATTTCAAAGTGTGGGGGTTTCTAGCCGAAGCCGAAGTCCAAGTTCCTATTCGTAAAAGGATTAAAATAGGACCTATGACTGTGGACTGTAAAATTAGACTTGATTAGTCTAGTGAAGGGTCTAAAAGACCAAGGAAAGAAAAAAGGAGAATGTACTTAATAAACAGATTCAGAGGCGTAGTAAATGTCGAAGGACATCTACTTCCTTCGAATATGATTTTGTAACATTTCTTGTGTATTCTATAGACTCATCCTTTTGGAAAGATGGTGTCAATAGTGAGATTGATTCAATCTTGAGAAACCATATTGGAAGTTAATTGATTTTCTTCCAGAAAATAAATCTTTGGGTTCAAAGTGAATCTTCAGAAGGAAAATGAAAGTCGATGGAACTATTGACAAATATAAAACAAGACTTTGTGTCAAAGGTTGTAGACAAAAATAAGGTTTTGATTTTGTCGACACATACTCGTCATTAACTAGAATTACATTCATTCGGATGTTAATTGCATTAGTTGCGGTATATGACCTCCAAATTCATCAAATGAATGTGAAAATAATTTTCATAAATAGAGAATTGGAGGAATAAATTTGCATGGAACAACTCGAGGGTTTTGTGGTTCCTAGTAAAGAAAAGAAAGTGTGTAAACTTGTTAAGTCACTCTATGGACTAAAACAACCACCCAAACAATGACATAAGAAATTTGACCAAACTATGTTGGTAAATTGATTTGAGAATGAAGAAAGTGATAAATGTGTTTCGTTAAAATTACAAGGTCATTGTTTGTTTGTATATTGGTGATATGTTGATCATCAATAGAGAGACTAATGACATAAATGCTACTAAACATAAGCTAGAAAGCAACTTTGATATGAAAGATCGTGGAGTTGCTGATGTGATCTTAGGTATAAGAATCATTAGAACTCCAAGATATTTAGCATTGTCACGGTCTCATTACATTGAAAAGGTACTTGACTAGTTCAAATGTTTAGATTTCAATATTGTCAAGTCTCCAATAAATGTGAGTTTTGCCTTTCAAAAGAGTGAAGGCGAAAGTGACTGACAATTGGATTGTGCTAGAGTATTGGGAAGTATGATGTATATCATGAAGTGTGCAGGATCAGATATCGCATGTGCTATTATTGAACTTAGCTGGTTCACGAGTGATCCCAACGAACTCAGTGGATGACAATGAAAAGAGTTTTGGAGTACTTAAGAAATACTTAAAACTACATCTTGTATTTTAACAATATCCAGCAGTATTGAAAGGATATAGTGATACAAATTGGATCACCGGACAAAATAAGTAAAATTCATGAGTGGATATGTATTTACTATTGGTAGAGGAGCAGTCTCTTGGAAATATTCCAAAAAGGACATATATCGCTAGCTCTACAATGATCTGTGAGCTAGGTGCTCTATATAAGGTTGGTGAATAAGTTGAAATTATCAATGAAGTTTTCAACTTTTTCAATACCCACCATCACCCTTTATATTAATTCATATTATACCTCCTCTTTGAATCTAACTAGGACAAACAATGAGTTCAACTTTTAAAATAAAAAAATACTAAGACGTTAGAAAAATGGGGGCTGCAAATAGAAATTAATGGCGAGATTTTGATTTGTTACAAAGAGGAGAGTGGGTTGAAGAAGAAAAAGAAGTAAAAGAGAGTTTATAACGGGTGATTTCGAAGAAAAAAAGAAAGAATGGGTGTTGTGAGTGATTTTGTTGAAGAAGACGAGAAGAAAGGTTAGGATTAGGGATTTGAAGAGTGTTGGAGAAGAAGATAAGTTGGGGTGGGGCGGGGCGGGGGGTGAGAGAGAGTTAATGAAGAAATAAGTTTTTTTAATAAAAAATAATAATATTTTAAAATAAAATATAGTGTATTTACGCGCTTGAAAGCAAGTGTATTCACATATATTCCCAACTCAATAATATTTATGTCACATAGATTTTGTTAATGGTCAGAGAGGTTTCAAATATTGTGTTTTAATAAGTTCAAGGGTCCGGTGGATAAAATATAGAGTAAAAGGGTTTAGAATACAAACTCATACAAGTACAAGAGTCTATTAGACCATTTCGCCTATTGAAAAATTGAAAAACTTCGTGAAGAAGCTTGAAGAATAACAAATGAATTTTGTGAATTTATGTAATTAATCAAAAATTATGATGAAAATTTATTGGGTTTGTGTTGGTGAACTTTTAGTGTAATAAAATTCATGACAAATAGAAAGAATTAGACCAATTTGACATGAATTCAGTGCTCAATTATGAGCAAATATGAAGAACATGATAATGAAATTTTTAATGTGCAAACTTATTTTTTTTTATTTTTAACATTTTATTTCTTGTGCGACATTAAAAATGACATGAAATACTACAAAATGACATGGAATTTCATGTGTAAGCGGTTGTGCCACACTCACACACGTCGACAGTGACGGGACCAGAATTTTCAATAAAAGGGTTCAAAATCTGTAGAATAGACACATGAAGTAGTCGAAGGGGGTTCGACATCTATTATATATACATAAAAAATTATTTTAATCATGTATAAATAATATAATTTTCCGTCGAAGGGGGTTCAGATGAACCCCCTTATACTAAGGTGGCTCCGCCCCTGCACGTCGAATGAGAAAGTGGTTTAAAATATTGTGTTTTAGTGAATTGCGGGGAGTATAAAGATTCAACTAACAAATTAAGCCAAGTATAAAAATTCACACTCACACACGTCGAATGAGGGTTTTTTTTTGTATAAACGAAACCTATAAGGCAGCGAGTATCCATCCATCCGGTCGACACATGTTTTAATCATGCTAGTATGTTTGTTTAAGTCAAATGTTTTGCTAGGAAACTTCCAAGGGAAAAAAGAAGATGAATAATTGGTGTGTAGAAATTATGATTCAAATACTTATTGATTTGGTAGGCTATAACTTTCAAAATGGCCTACAAAATCAGAAGCAACACACACTGATACAGCAAAGTGTGGAAAATGAGACAAAACGGTTAGTTCAATGGTGTATACGTGACAAAATGCTTGGAATTAAGGTCCTCTTTACCGACAGTTATAGAGAAGATATGGCTGCCTATCTTCAATTACCAAATTTCGAACTATTCAACTCATCATCCCTTCTCTTCTCATTTTCTCAAAACACATTTTTATTAGGGAGGGCAATGGGGCGAGGTGGGGCGGGTTGAGCTTAACCCGCATAATTTTTAATCCACTCCGTTCTGCATAACAATTTTTTTATTTTAAACTCGTCCCACCGCGCGCCGCATAGACCCTCCCCGCATAACTTTTTTAATATTTTATTTTTCTAGTTAAGTTTGATAATAAAATAAAATTCATAAAAAGAAATTCCTTTTTTCATTAAGTTTTATTAATTTCATAGGATATTAACTTAAAATTTTATTTTTTAGAGGTCAATTGGAAACATGTAAGAAATTGTAAAAAATTTTATTGAACCATTTTCATTTATTATCGTGAATATTTTCGTAGTTTAAAAAAAAATATTTTAATAAATAATGCTCTATCACTCTTATAGCATGTAAGAAGTTAAAATTAAGTTTGAACCCACATGAAATCACATATACCCGCCCCGCCCCACATTAATTTTAAAAAAACCCACTTCAATCCGCCCCACATCTGTCCCGCCCCGCATCTGTCCCGCCCCCCATCTGTCCCGCCCCATTGACATCCCTAATTTTACACTTGTAGAGTTGTAGGGATTGATATTCTTTCTTTTTCTCAAATGATATTCAGCTCGAATGAGCTAACGTGTAAACTGCAATTGATCCCTAGTTCAATTGGTAAAATAACTCAACATTCAATCAAGTGCACCGTTTACATTTCTTAGCTTGTAGGATAGGTGCTAACAAATAATGTTATGCCAATTTTAAAAAATATGTACATAAAAATACTTAGTTTTATAGAAAAATCGCGAGTCCATGTGCCCTATTTTTAACATGTAATTCCCCCCTACCTAACATGTAACTTTTACATTAGTAACTCAAAAACATTTTTGTTGTACATTATTACTCCCTTTATTTCAATTTTTATGATTCATTTTCCTCTCAGTCAATTATAACAAATTAAAATTGACACATTTTGTAACAATTTAATTTAATTTTATAGATCCTTAATGAAATAATTTATAGCCATGAAAATATCTATCACTTATTTTAGATCATAACTTTCAAAAGTTTTTCTTAAAATCTATGTCAAGTTAAATTATATCACTTAAATCGAGATGAAAAAAGTATTAATTTTTTTTTTGCAAATTTCCAGCCAAATTCGTAGTTATTACTCTTCGAATTAGGTGGACTCATTTTTGTACAATATGTCACAAAAATAATAGGATATTAATGAAGTTGGTCGACAAGAAACGTTATTAGTTTGGGAAAAGTAGAGTCAAACTTGTGTATGAAAGTTCAAACCCACTGACTTTTAAGTTTGATTACCAAATCAGCTCAACATGTTTGCTATATGTAGTGCTCATGGAGCCACAATCTTGATTTTTTACATATTCATTTATTGTTCTTAGTTATTTTCCTTGAACGATTTTTTTTTTTCCATTGTGGGACTTTTGGTAGAAAAATTATTTCGGCTGACAAGATTTGTCTGTAGGCAATCTATATTTATGGGAAGTTATCAAAATAAGACAAAAGTAGGGAGAATTCGTATCAAATGTAGGGATGAAAATGGGGCAGGACGGACAGGGTTTAAAGCTATGCAGGGTGGGATGAGTTTTAGGTTGTGCGGGAAGTGATTTTATGTAGATTCAAATTTAATTTTAACTTTTTACATGTTATAAAAATGATAGAGTATTAGTTATTAATATAATTTCTTTAAAGCTATTAAAATATTCAATATAATAAGAAATATTGCAATTTCTTACATGTTTCACAATTTACATCGAAAAAAATAATTTTTTAAGTCATTATCTATTAAATGAATACAACTTAATGAAAAAATAAATTTACTTTTATGAATTTTATTTTTAGTATCAAACTTAACTAGATGGATTGGGACAAATTGAAAATAAAATAAGTTATTATACGGGGCAGTGCAAGGTGAATTAAAAATTGTACGGGTTAAGTTTATGTGCCCCACCCCACATCGCCCCCATTGTCATTCCTAATATATTGTCAACGTTTATGTGCATTGACAATTAAGCTATGCACACACATGTTATTGGAGATTAATTGGCATGGGACACCCCCAAAACTTAATTTGCACAATAGCCATTTAATTTTTTTTTGATTTAATTTTTAGGGTTAGGGTTAGAAAAAGTGAAAAAGTGGGATTAGGTTGTGGGGTCACAGGCCTTTTCATTACTTTAAGAACTTGGGGATAAAAAAACAAGTATATAAAATATCATTTTCATCCCAACACTTCAACATTACATAAATTCATTCTTCCAAAAAATTATATTACAATCCCAAGGAATATAAAAATTATTTAATAAAATAGGTTAACATTTTTCGAGGAAACCTCGGAACACGTTATCAGAGAACTCTTCGTCTTCCATAAACCTTCTTTACCGAAATCATCAACCTTCATAAAACTGATCATTCTCCAACACAAGTCTTCCATCTTCCATTATTAAAAATATAAAGAAAAAAGATATCCTATAATCGTTCCTGAAAAATGAAGTGGAGTTCATCTATTTTTCATCAATCTTCTTCTCAAGTTCAGCTGAATCTTTTTCAATCTTCTTCCCAAGTTCAGTTGGATCTTTTTCAATCTTCTTCATTTGATGTAAGTTTAATTGTGTTTTCAATAACTTTTAGCCTATTTGATTTTTTTATTGCGATAGCGTAGCGAAGTTTAGATATTTGCTTAAAGTTCTGAAAATCTCACTCGTTTTAGTTCATGCTTTTTATTCGGAATCATTACTAACGTTTTGCTTTGGATAATGCATAGAATTTTTCATTTTTTGTGTTTATCGAATTTTTCATTTTTTTATGTTTATCAGGCCCATCGATTTGAAAGTTTTTACTGTATTTTGATCGACTTTAATGGTGTTTTTGTCAATGGCATTGTCGAGTTTTGTTGGAACTGGTACTTATTTTTCATATTTTTTTAGCATTACTCTGTTTGTATTAATAGTTTAGTGATCGATATTTTGATATGAAAATTATGTTTTTGTATATAATATAGTATGGCTAAAACTAGAGGCGGCATCGTTAAACGATTTGTTCCTAAGCCTTCTAAAGACAAGAAAACAAAAGCTGAAGAAGTTTCAAGATCTTCAAAAAAAAAATTGTAGTTGAAGAACCTAAGTCTAACTCGGATTCTGATACAATGGCTGAGATTGACAACTATGAGGACAGAAGTGCCCAAGCTACTGATGATGTTGAATCTAGTGAAGAAAAAACTAACTGTGGAGATGAGGACAGTAGTAGAGATAGTCGAGATACTAGAGATGAGGGTGATGATCCCCTGTCCTTGCCAATTTGTGCAAGAGAAATCTCCGGTAAGTCCTATAATCTAACGACATGGATGGATGAGTTATGATAGTTTTCAGCGAAAATTTCTATGAGAGCAAGAATGATTCTTTAATCGTGATTTTAGAAATGTTTTAGCTCAAGAAAAAATTTATAATGACTTTAAAGGTACTTGTTTTGGACATTTAAGGCATATTTCAGAATATTACAAGTTCAATGGACAGATGGTCCATTATATGTTGTTGCGACGTGTGAAAAATGATAAAAAAAAAAATCATGAGATGTGATTATGTGTGAATGATAAGTCTGCTTGTTTTGGCTTAAAAGAGTTTGCATTGATTACGGGGCTGAATTGCTCAGCATACCCCCGTGATGCAAAAATGACAAAAGTTCAGAAAGGTGCGAAATTTTATTATAAAGTGACCAAGAATAAAAATATCACTGCTACGAAGTTGATGAGTTTGATTAAGGGTACCAGATTGAATAAGGAGCAGAAGTTGAAGTGCTCTTTAGTTTGGTTCGTCCAATCGATGTTTCTTTCCCACGATCTATCTAAGATTGTGGATTCAAACCACATTAAGATGGTCGATGATTTAGAGTTTTTCAAGAGTTATCCGTGGGGGAAAAAGTGTTTTGATTTAACAGTGAAGTATTTGAAGAACAAAATTAATTTGAAGAAGCAGAGTGAAGTGTACAATGAAAGAGGGAATGCATCGTATGCTCTGTATGGCTTCCCTGGGCATTTCTAGTACTTATTATCAATTATGTGCTTGATTTATAATAAACTCTTATATATTTATATAGTATTTCATAGTCTCTATTTATTTATTTATTATTTTATTAATTTCAGATTTGGATATCTGAGGTTTTTCCTCATCTTGGTAAGTGCAAAGAAGTCTTTGGATTCTCCTCTGTCCATTCCCCATTTACTTAGATGGCACATGACAAAGAGCAATAATATTATCGAGGGTGATCCATTTAAGTACAAAGGGAGAAGTACAAAGGTATAGATTTATTTATTATTATCTAGCAATATCTGTAAATTAGTGAAGATCTTGTACTATTTATATTTTTTTTTTGTAGATTGTGCATCCATACCTCATACCTATTGTCCATGAGACAAAATAAAATTATATGGAAACATTAAAATCATAAATATGGGCGAAGTGAAGGACGCAATCATTGATGTCTTACACTCTGTTTGGATCATTGTTACCCATTGTATTGTATTGTATCGTTACTATACCTACAATGTTTGTTTTGATTGTTACTTAAAATGTATTGTATTGTATTGTTAAATTTCGTTGTTACGTAACAATGAAAACCCCTATTTTATGGAACAACCGATTTGGTGTCTTCCCATTGTTACTTAATTTCTTTTTCCAATTATATCTTTACATAATATTTCAAAATACTATTTTACCCTTTACCTTATATGATTTAATTCTAGTCAAACCTCATACCCTAGAATAATTAAGGATATTTTAGTACATTTAGAAATTACAATACAGTACGATACAATCAAACCAAATAATTAAAATGTTATTAAACAACAACAAACAATCAGTCTAGCCAAACATTGTATCTACCATACAGTACAATACAATACAATACAATACAATACATTATGAAACAATGGGTAACAATGATTCAAACAGAGTGTTAAAGGCCAATTTGAAAGGTGTCACTGTCCTTACTTCTGCAGTAGAGAATGAGGAGGAAGAAATATTGGGTGAGAACAATTCCAACTAACCTTGTGAGAATTCTGTTTCGAGTGGACAGAAAAATAAAGATGATAATTTGTGTGAGCGTGTTGCATCCCTTGAACTATCAATGATGAAAATTGTTGCTTTTATACGAGATGATAAATTGAGGAGAGCTCAAAAGAACAAGAAAAATGATGGTAGACTAATTTATATACTATTTGTGTAAAATAATTTATTTGTAAGAATGCTAAGCCACTGATCTTGCAGCAGTTGATGAAGACTATACAGCACCAATGATGCTGCAGTTGATGTTGGTGAAATCCTTCTATTAGCAATAGTCGATGAAAATCTTGTTGCAGTTGATAAGTACTTTGCAGAAGAAGTTAATGAAGTTGTAGAAGAGATGAAGGAAGGAGAGAAAGAACAAAAGGAGGAGAAGATGGAAGAAAAAAAAAGAGAAGCTGGAAGAGAAGAAACAAGAGAAAGAGAAGATGGAAGAAAAAGAAGAGAAGCTGGAAGAGAAGAAAACAAAGAAGAGGAGATCGAAGAGAAGAAAGAAGAAGAAGAAAAAAAAGAGGAGAACCAGGAAGAAGATCAAGAAAAAGAAGAGGAGAACCAGGAAGAAGATCAAGAAAAAGAAAAAGAAGAAGAGAAGCAGGAAGAAGAAGAAAAAGAAGAGGAGAAGCAGGAAGAAGATCAAGAATAATAAGAGGAGAAGCAGGAAGAAGATCAAGAAAAATAAGAGGAGAAACAGGTAGAAGAAGAATTTCAATGGACGTGATGAGTATTGTTATGGAGCTCAATGGTGATGAGTAATATATTGGTTTTTCAAGAAAATTTATTTTTGAAGTGGGTTTAAGACATTCGTTTTTTAAATGGTTGGTTTTTGCTGGTTGATGATAAAGACAGTTGATTTTTTAAATGGTTGGTTTTTGGTAGTCGACTATTAAAACAATTGGTTTTTTAGATAATTAGTTTTTGGCGGTTGAATATTAAGACAATTGGTTGTTGAAGTAGTTGATTTTTTATCACCACCCATACACTATTGATCACCATTCTCAATTTGTATGGAACCTTACATGATGTTTTGGAATAGTTGGGGTTGAACAATCAACATTCTCTCAACATACTTGTGCTTTCTCACACATTACATTGAAGATGTTGATTGTATAACTACAACTCTTTCTCATACATCATTTATCTCCACCCTCAATGTATGTTGACCCTTAAATGACTTGTTTAAACTTAAATATAGTTTATTATTAGTTAATCATTCTCCCTTTTAAATTATACTAGCTACAGTCTATATTTAAGCGTCATATTCTAGTAGGTGCAGTATAGATCATTTTTGGATCATGATATCAACTCGTATATACCTTATTACTGTTGAAGTGTAGATATCGTTGTTAAAATATAAACCAAGAACATGAACAAGTATCGATTGTCTTAATTATCTATATATTTTGACCAACAGTGACAATACTCAATTATCCAAATTTTACAATGGTAACAAAGTAGAAATTACCACTTTTTTGATGTCAACGTCTGATTTTTCAATAATTCTTTAACGTGTCATTTGGTGAAGTGTATGTCTAAGTCTTACTTGTATTAGTTATATGTTTGATTAGTTATGCATAGGTTATTTATTATGCTTTCTTTTTTTTATTTTGGGCATTAAAAGTAACATGCATGAGAAAAATTCACAGTTTTAGTGAGGAAAAAATATAAAAATAAATGTTTTGGAAAAAATTACATTCTAAATACATACATTAAAATCATTGCATTACCATAAATTTCCATATATCAATTATAAACACCTTAATACACAACGAATGGACTCAATAATAAACATTAATCGATAGTGTACAAAATGTATGTCATCTATATAAGATCATGCGTAAATTGAATAATAATTGACATTACATTGACCAAAATATTGGGGTCCAAAATAAACAACACCACACATCCAGTAGCTTAGTCACAAAAACATAATTAGTCAAATCTATCTAAGATTTGTTGTTGTTCATACATGTGGTTCTCTTGTGACCGGATCTCTTACAAATTGAACATTGGTTCCTCCTCTTGCTTTTGAAATTCTCACCGACACCCTTGACACATTTTCTTTTCTTCCTTCCAAGCTTGGTATCGACAAGGGATGGAAGAATATTCACGCTTAGCAATTCTTCTGGCACACACCATTCTGATTCGATAGGGACAACATTAATATATTTAGAGTATGCAAGGAGGTATGTTTCAGCTTTATATAAAGGTGAAGAATATTCATAGATGCTCATACCATACTCATCTTCATGCTTCGATCTCAAAGCAGTCAGTACGTGAGCGCACGGTACTTGATCAAGTCATATTCCCTACAAGAACATGACTTTTCCAGTAGGTTAACAGTGGAAGTAGAACCTGCGCCGAACACGGTGAATTGATTTTCATCCCTAGTTATGTTCTCTACGTACAAGGAGTCGCCCGCGATCATTTTTTTTCTTGCGATCCTTTCGGCAGCCGGCACCATTTTATTACCCTTTGATTTAAGGACATACGCATGCCTCTCCCTAAAAAATTCTCCAAATCTCTTAGCAATTGAATTAAATATGGATGTTACGGGGTACTCTCTCTCGTCTATCAACATAGCGTTGAGTGACTCGGTAATATTTGTGGTCATCACATCATACATGTTGCTTGGGAAATGTGCTCTGCTCCACTTTTCGAAACTAATATCATGCTCAAGGACAAAGGTTGTCTCAGGGTATTTGTCCTTGAATTTCAAAAAATGATCGTTGAACTCTTCCAAAAAATATGCCTTTGCCGCGTTGTAGAATAGATAGAGGGAATCTCCACATTGGTGATTTACGTGAAGATTTTCACCGAGGTGCCTCATGCAATATCCGTGATGAGAATGATTGTAAACCTTTGCAATACCATTAGCAATGTTCTTGTGTCTATCAGAAATAAAACATAAATCTGATTCATCGACCACAATATCCTTCAACTTTTCAAAGAAGAACGTCCAAGATGCATCGTTCTCTTTGTCCACAACACAAAAGGCAATTGAATAAACATGATTCTTCGTATCTTGTGCAACAACACTTTAGCAATACTTTCTCGTATTTACCATTTAAATGAGTGCCATCGATCGCAATTACCAGAACTAATGCAAGCACCAAAAGGTAAGAAGTAATACATAAATCTATGAGTATCCCCGCTTACCATGATACAATAGCTAGAACCAACATTAAGAGTGTCGAACATATATGAAAAGGCCGATAAGCATGAATATCTGTGCTCCGCTGTTCCTCGAACCATTTCCTTGACAGTCACACCTCCCTTTCAATATTTTCAATAACTTGGACTACAATGAAAAATATTTAAAATAGTCCTCTGAATCTCTTCAACATTTGGACCTTTTCCATCACAATAAAGATTCACATAAAGCGACGCAATGACTTTGGTTGAGAGTTTTCTATGGCTGCTGATGACATGTTCAACACCGCAACTGTGATCACCAATATACTTGTAGATACGAAATCTATCCGAACACTCATATTTCTTTGCCCGCAGCATCCACGCACAAATACGAGAAACATTTCACCTTTAAGTAGTTACTACAACTCTTTACTGTAGCAAAATCAAAAGATTTTCTCGCCACTACTTCGGCTAATAATAATTGTAGCTCACTCTTGGTACTGAATGTTTGATACATGTAAATATTAGTTTCATCAGAGAAAGAATGGTTGTGTTGTGATCTCAATTCTGGCTCTCCCTGATCTTCTTCAAAATGTAAGAAATCTTCCGCATCTACTGGCTGATCTTCAACATCTAATGAATGATCATGCCCATTCATTGAATCATCACCCAAGTTGTCATTTGATTGATCACAAAAGCTATTATTTGGTTGATCATCCAAGTTCTCATTTTCAACCGAGTCGTTGTCGTTAAAAGAATTCGTTGATTCAATCGGAGACCTCACAATGACATTTATCCTCAATATAGGCCTAGAGCCATCAGTAGCAATATCCATCATATACAAACTCACATGCCTATCATTCTTTATGAATGTGGGACGTATTTTTCCCCTCCCATTCATTTGATAGCTTATCACCAAGTTGCCTGGCTCGCAGGCTAGCTCACCGGCCTCAATTACGCTTGCAATCGTATCATCCTATGAACCACTGTGATGCAACGCAATGGGAACTATAGTCTTACTAAAATATTTTCAATACCAGCTTTTGGCAGTCTCCTCCCATACTCCCATATAGTCACCACCAGCAACAATAAATTCAGATACTTCCATATATAGACTATACTGATAGATACTAGATTACGATATTGATAACTAGCGATCGATGACTGGTACATAATTCGTACAAAACGCGAATGAACAAGAATGGGTTCAGATCAAGCTCGAAATGGAGAACATGTATCTATAGTCCTTCTAAACAACTAAAGTTTATCTAAAAACTAGTTATGAAATGACTTTGGAAGATTTTTGCAAGCTTCAAGAATGGCGGATTTTTTTTTCTTTGACGCTATTTAAAAGAAAATGGTGTAAAAATGGAAGCAATGACTAGAATGATGATGATTTCACCTGTGAAAGCTAAAATATCGTCGGAAAAGTCACCGGAATCAGCTAAATCAGCTGCAAAAATGGGAGCATTTTGATTTCTTTTTGAAGAACTTTTCTCCAGTCAATTTTTTTAATAAATGGAAAAATAAAAACAATTCCACATTTGTGTTGGATGAGTGCGGACCAAAGTGTAGTAACAAAAACTTGAGAGTAGGGTGTGGTATGTTTTGGAAGAATATTGAGTGATGTCATATATGGTGTCTAAAGTACTAATTTTTTAAGATTTTTATCTAAATGTTCAATTAAGTTTGGAGAGTGGCTATTTTGCCAACTCTCCCATGTTATTGTGTCACTTATCTGACCATCCAAAAAAATTTGCACACTTTGGCATTGAGAACTTAAATCTTAATGCAATAATGTTGGGTTATATCATTCTCCCCCTTTTTATGGTATGGAAAATCTATTTTACAGTTTTCATTTTCGTTTATGTAATATTTTTATATTATATATAAAATATTTATTTTTTAGTTTATGTATTTATATATTTTTATTTAAGTTCATGAACATTATAAATACAATAATCTTTTTATAAGTTTGTTGTAAAATATAATGTTAAGAAAAATTATTTTTTTAATAATTTATTTTATAATACATGTATTAAGTGTGTGTTTTATATTTTGTGTGTGCGCGTATGCGTTTTCTGTGTCTTTTATATGTAAGAGATGTACTCTTAATTTTATTTTATTGTTAGTTGGTCATTTAGTGTGTCTTGCTAGGGATGTCTTATTCCTTTAAGGCGAAATGGTCTGATGGACCCTTATACTTATATGAGTTTGTATTCTGAAACCCTCTTACTTTATATACATTGTCAATTGGACCCTTAAATTTATTAAAACAAAATATTTGAAACCCCTTTGACCATTAACCAAACCTATGTGGCATAAATATTGCTGAGTTTAAATGCACTTGCTTCCAAATGCGTCATTACACTATTTTCTATTTTAAATTTTTTTTTTTTGAAAAACAATAATATTTCTTCAGTAACCCTCTCCCAGCCCCCACCCCAATTTCTCTTCTTCTCCACCACTCTTGCCACCCATAACCCTAAACTCTCTTCTCTTCTTTTTCAACAAAATCACTCACCACATCCATTCTCTTTTTTTCTCTTTGAAATCATCTGTCGTATACTTTTTTTCTTCTTCTTCTTCTACGATCCACTCTCCTCTTTGCAACAAATAAAACCCCGCACCTAATTTCTCTTTTCATCCTCCTTTATCTAAATTTTTAATGTTTATTATTTTTAAAGTTGAAACCATTATTTGTGTTGGAATTAAAGAGAAGGTATGATATGAATTAATGTAAAAAGTGATAGTGGATATTGAAAAAATTGAAAACTCCATTGATAAGTTTGAGAAAACTTGAAGAACAACAAATGAGTCTTATAGATTTGTAAATTAATTCAAATTTGTGATTGTGGCCAGTAGGTTTTGTGTTTATGAACTTCTTGTTGAAATTTCAAGTCAAATAAAGAAAATTTTCATCTATTTGACATGAATTTAGTGCTTAAATTGTGAGCATATATGGAGGTTGAAGAACATGGCTATTCAAAAAAATTCAAAATTTAAATATTTAGTTTTTTTTAAATTTTCTTAATATTTAATTTTCTTACGTGTCATTGGAATATGACATGGAATTACAAATGTAAGAGGTTGGATTACACGGGCAGTGATCTGATGAGAAAAGGGTTTAAAATATTGTGTTTTAATGAGCTTAAGGGTTTCGCTGACAAAGTGTTAAGTAGGAGGGTTCAGAATACAAACGTATACAAGTATAAGGGTCCATCAGACCATTTCGCCTTCCTTTAATTTTATAAATCCCACAAGTAGATGTTTTCAATTTGTTAGGCTTATTGGTTCTTACAATCACAAAAAGAGTTTGCGGTTAAAAATACTATTTACAACTCATTAGTTTGTCTGTGTGAAGGTCTTAAGGGACCAGAATAATCTTTTTATTTTATCCAAATATTAAAAAAATCTAGTCAAAGTGAAATTTGATACCACATTACACTACTAAAAAAACAGTGAATACCGACCTACAAATACCGACCTTCGGAGGTAGGTATTCCATAAAATACCAACCTAAAACCGACATCCCAGCTTAGGTCGGAAAAAGTTTGGTCTCTATTCAATACCGACCTCTGGAGCCCGGTATTTACTTACCTCTCGAGGTTAGTTTTTATTTTAAGTCGGAAAATTCATTATTTTAGGTCAGTTTTATATATTTGTTTATTTGTTTATTTTTATTATTTCCGACTTCCTGAGGTCACAAAATTTATTTCTCATATTTTGGAATATCGACATTCGGATGTCGGTATTTGTTAAATTTTTTTCTTAATTTTTAAATTTCGACCTCTGGAGGTCGGTATTTTTATTTTTTATTTTTGAGATTCTGACCTCTGGAGGTCGGTATTCTTATTTTTTTATTTTTGAGATTCTGACATCTGGAGGTCGGTACTTTTATGTTTGTATTTCTGAAATTCGGACCTCCGGAGGTCGATATTTTATTTTTGTATATTTGAAATTCTGACCTCCGAAGGTCGATATTTTTATTTTTGTATTTTTGAAATTCTGACTTCCGGAGGTCGGTATTTTTATTGTTTAGTTTTGGAATTCTGACCTCCGGAGGTCGGTATTTTTATTTTTTATTTTTGAAATTCTGACCTCTGGATGTCGGTATTTTTATTTTTTATTTTTGAAATTCTTACTTCCAAATGTCGATATTTTTATTTTTTTAGTTTTGAAATTCTAACCTCCGAAGGTCGATTTTCTGCTACAAAACTGGCAGCAAATTGCTGCAATTTTAGTTGCCCACCTGCATATTTATACCAAAACACCAAATAAACTTCATCCAACCAAAACAACATAATATTTTCAACATATACATTAAACTATTTCAAAATAAACTTCATCCAACTTCAAAATAAACTAAAATACGATCAAACAATTTCAAAAATATAGAAGTCTAAAATGTCAAATAGATACAACTACTCTCATCACCCTCACTCTCCTTATCAGACTTATCATTCTCATCACCGGCCTCCTGATCAGATCCATCACTGCTGGCCGAACATGGAGGAAGAATATTTTCTGATTCAAAAAGAAAAGTTAGTTGGGCCTGAAGCGATGCATACCTTGTGTTCTCTACCTCCTTTGTTGTCGCAATCTCCTCTTCTCTCTTCTTCTCTCTTTTTTCTCTTATCTTCTCTCTTTCAGCTACAACAGCAAGCTTGAAATTGAGATAAGCTATCTTACTCTCCATTACAGATATTGTCTCTCTATCCCCGCCATCAAAGCTTGAGGATGATGAACTACAATACCAAGACTTCTTCTTCTGATACGCCTTTTCGGGATAGCCGTAGACTGAACCTCTAATCGGTTCACCAGCATTCTGTTTCCAAAGATTCTCGTTTTCTTCTTGTGTAAATGGTCTGTCCTGATTCTCAAGAGGTAGGGTACTACGATATTCCTGAGATATTCGTATATACCTATCATGTAATTTAAACAAAAAACTCTACGAATAAGAATGTAATATATACAAGAAAAAGAAAAAAAGATTAGTTTGAATGGAGTTCTTACATATGTCTCTTGAGCACGTGGCTCAATCCATCTTTCTTCTTCTGTGAGGTTCGTACTCTTCTTGACGTGAGTAACCTTGAACATCTCTGCTACAGCTACCGGCTTACCCAACTCTTTTTCCTACAAATAACATATATATAATTTGATCTCATTAATCTCCAAAAACTACTTATCAAAAAAGAAAAAAAATATTTTACTAAATTAAGAAAGTATACCATTCTTTCCTTCCTAGTAACCTGGCTAATAGCTCCACCAGTGTGCAAAGAGCCTCCCTTTTCTGATGCGCGAGCCATCTTTCCAATCTCACTCCTCTTTTTAAATTTTTAATCAGTACTCCAATGTTCCAGTAACAGAGCCCATCGATCCGGTAACATAAACTTGGGAATTTTGTTTTCTCTCCGACAGTCACAAAATGTGCTAGAAAGCAACTTTGAAGCTTTAAGCTTGAAGTTCACTTGAACGTCTTCCTCATGTTCGGGAGCCCATACATAATATTTCTTTAATAAAAAATAACTAAATATTTATTGTTCAAATGCATAGCGAATTTAAATGTATATGATGTAAATTTAATTGATATACATTCTTACCTTAAATTCGTTGAACATCTACCCTTGAGTGTTAAGTGGAATCGAACTCCAATTCGGGTACACACCATTATAGTGAGTTTCGATGCACTTTAAAATAATCTTTGCCATACCCACATCGGACGTAAGCTGAAATACGAGTTCATTGACAAAGTAGAGTAAACAAAAAATAATCAATCAATTAAAATATAAATAGATAAATGAAAGATGAAACATAATTAAAACATACTTGTATCCTAATGGCTCGATGACGAGTCTCCGAAAATTGTCTCTATTGCTTGGCTGAGGACCATTTGCATCTGAATGCTGGGTGGTGGGAGTATTAGGCTCTGAGCCATTGGATTCAAGATGAAGATTGGAAAGTCCAATTGATCCACTATTAGTATTCAAACTATTGCAATGACTAGCACTAGCTGATGGTATGGTAGACCCACGACCAAGATGTGAATAGCCCTACAATGTTTGGTAACCCGAACTAGGTACCACAGTGGGTGTAGATATAGAATAACCAAATTGTGGAGCCGCATGAGTAGAGGCATTATGTGACTGGTGTGCCGAGTGAGTAGTTGAAACTGAGGCTCGTTTTGAAATATTAACTCGAGAGGGCTCATCATATATCACGACCCCAGTGGGCCTTCTCATAGCATTGGCCTTAAATTTCTTTTTTGGATTAGCGGATTTTTTCGATTTACCCTTGCCTTTATCTACCATCTATATCAATTAAATATAAAGATTAAAACAAAGTAGTACAAAATAATGTCACAATGTCGAACAAATATATCAAACAAAGTTATCATAACATAAGGCTTAATCCAAATAGTCTTTCACAATGTCGAACAAACGTTAAAACTACTAAAATATAAAGTATACTCAATTATGAATAGCTAAAAATCCACCAACTAAACATACAAGTTATATTTCAGAGAAGTGGTAATATTGTCCCTAAACTCTTTTTCTCCATTTCCAGTCACAACACTCAGTTTCTGCAAATTCAATGATCAATAAAGGGAGTGTGTGTTCACATGTTTCAGAATATCTACCTACATTACTTAAAAATTGATGTAAGAGGCTTACATTGAACTGTAACTTGTGAGATTGAACTCTTTTCTATGTATCAAACTCGGCAATTCTAAGGATTCTTTGCCATGAGTCATGAGCTACTTGTCATTAATTGATCTAAGTGTCAACACTATATGGATACAAATCGATTTTGCAAGAAAATCAATTTTGTCATCAATAGGATCAACTAGTGTTGATACTTATGCTTAACAAATATATTATTTCTAAATTTATAGCTAAGTGTCAACACTAGATGGACACAAATCGATCATGCAAGAACATCAATTTTGTCATCAATGAGATCAACTAGTGTTTGTACTTATGCTTAACAAATATATTATTTCTAAATTTAAAGTTAAGGGTGTGTTTGGTATGAAGGAAAATATTTTCCATGGAAAATGTTTTCCTAGAAAATGTTTTAACAAGTTGATTTTTGACTTATTTTCTCATGTTTGGTTGGTGAGTAGAAAATATTTTCCGGAAAAGATTTTTAGTGTTTGACTTATGAAAGAAAAATATTTTTGAGAAATATCTTTTATTTTAACTAGAGTAGAAAATAATTTTTGAAATTAAAAATATTTTTTAAAAACAAACTTAAATTTTTTTTTGGGGTGGGGGCTGGTAGGGGGTGGGTGGAGTGGGTGGGGGTGGTCGAGGGTTGGGTGAAAAAAATAAAATTTTGAAGTTGAAAGTATTTTTTAAAAACGAACTTAAATTTTTTTTAGGGGGGGTGCTGGTAGGGGGTGGGTGGGGTGTCGGGGGGAGGGGTTGATAGGGGTGAAAAAAATTAAATTTTGAAATTGAAAATATTTTTGAAAAACAACTTACAAATTATTTTTTGGGGGTGGGGGGCTGGTAGGGGGTGGGTGGGTGGAGGGTCGAGGGTAGGGGTGAAAAAATGAAATTTTGAAATTGAAATTTTTTTTTAAAAACAAACTTAAGATTATTTTTTTGAGGGGGGGGGGTGGTAGGGGGTGGGTGTGTGGGGGGTCAAGGGTAGGGGTGAAAAATGAAAATTTGAAATTGAAAATACTTTTTAAAAACAAACTTAAAATTATTTTTTTTGGGGGGGGGGGGCGGGGGCTGGGTAGGAGGTGGGTGGGGTGAAAAAATGAAATTTTGAAGTGGAAAATAGTTTTTAAAAACAAACTTAAATTTTTTTTTGGGGGGCAGGGGTGGGGTGGGGGGGCTGGGTAGGAGGTGGGTGGGGGGTCGAGGGTATGGTGAAAAAATGAAATTTTGAAGTTGAAAATATTTTTTAAAAACATACTCAATTTTTTTTGGGGGGGGAGGGAGCGGGGGGCTGGTCGTGGAGGGGAGTGGGTGATCGATGATCGGGATGAAAAAATAAAAATTTGAAGTTGAAAATATTTTTTAAAAACAAACTTAAATTATTTTTTTTGAAGGGAGTTGGGGGGCTGATAGGGAGGCAGATGGGGGGCGAGTGTAGTGGGTGGGGGTAAAAAAATAAAAAAATAAAAAATTAGAAATATCTTTTAAAAACAATTTTTAATATTTTTTTGGGAGGGAGTGGGGGTAGGGGTGAAGGTGGGGTAAAAAAATTGAATTTAAAAATAATCTTTAAAATTATTATTTTTGGTGGGGAGGGGTGGTTGGGTGGCTGGTTTGAGGGTAGAGACAAAATAAATTGATTTTTCAACAAAAAAGTAATTGTAATTTGAAGTTGGAAGAGAAGTTTGGAAAATGTTTTCTTTAAGTTTTGAAGGGAAGTCATTTTCCTTAAATTTGAGCAAAATGAGTTGATTTAGAAAATGTTTTCCTTCATACCAAACACACCCTAAGTGTCAACACTAGATGGACACAAATTGATCTTGCAAGAAAATAAATTTTGTCATCAATAGGATCAACTAGTGTTGGTACTTATGCTTAAAAACAAGTTATTCCTAAATTTAAAGCTAAGTGTCAACACTAGATTGACACAAATCGATCTTGCAAGAAAATCAATTTTGTCATCAATAGGATCAAATAGTGCTGGTACTTATACTTAACAAATATATTATTTCTAAATTAAAGAAAAGTGTCAACACTAGATGGACACAAATCGATCTTGCAAGAAAATCAATTTTGTCATCAACTAGTGTTGGTACTTATGCTAAACAAACACTCGATGAACACAAACAAATTATCACAAAATTAAAGCTAAGTATCAATACTAAATGGACACAAACACATTATAAAATTTAGAAATACCAAACCTTATCTCCTACTTTGATGAAAGAAGCTTGTATCAACTTTTTTAGATGTTGAGCTTCCTTAGTTGCCTAGCCCGCAAAATCAACCCTTTCAACCCTAGAAAAAGATTCAATAAATCCCAAATTGGTCAAGGCCAGCAAAATCCATCATTTCACTCAAACAAAATTGGAAGAGAGAAACTCAAGAAAACAAATGCTAGTCTATTTGTTCCTTGAGCCATTTCTTTTTTTTCATTTTTGCTTCACAAGCAGTGCATACAAACATTAAACAGTAAACAATTTTCATCTAAGGAAACACAATGATTACAAGTCAACCATGACAACCTCAACTTCATAAAAATCCATCAAAAGAAAGAGTTAAACTTAAGGTAACTACCAAGCCACTCAAAAACAAAAATCATAACCTTGTAAAAACATTATTATTAGAAACCCCACATAGTAAAAACCAAAACCCAACTCCAAAAAAACTTCAAAAACTGATCTTGATCATCAAAAATTCAATGAAAAGAAAAGAAAACAAAAAGACACAATTTTTACTCGAAATAAAATTCCCAAAACCACAAAATCAAGATTAGAGATATGTGTTCATTGAAGTGAAGAATTGGACATAGAAATACAGTAAAGCTAAAAGAGTGTTGAGGGAAGCTCAAGAAAACAAATGCTAGTTTATTTGTTCCTTAAGCCATTTCTTTTTTTTCATTTTTGCTTCACAAGCAGTGCATACAAACATTAAACAGTAAACAATTTTCATCTAGCACACCCGATGATACCCACCCAATAATTGATTGAAGTTGGTAATAGTTGATGGATAAATGAGATTCTAATTATAGAAGCATCAGGCTATAAGAGTACAACAATATTCTCATGGGACATGATTTCCTATTTTAATATAAACCTTTACGGCTATATCAGGTGTTGAACCTCCCTGATTGCACGGCCTCAGCAAGAGCAATACCTCCCTCACCAATATTGCAACTGCAGGAGAAATCATCTTTAGGAAAAACGAGACAAAATGAACTCATGAAACATCAGAGGTATAAAGAAAAAAAAAGGCATACCTTGGAGTTATGCCCAAACCACTAGATGTATACTCCCTCTATTGCCGGAGATTGCAGCTGCCAGACGCGCGCTGTTGCCAGAGATTGCAGCTGCCAGCCACGCGCTGCTGCTGCCGCGGGTCTACGCTGTTGCTGTTGCTGTTGATCGAGGTAGCTTGACCTGCAGCGTCGGTCGGGGATGGGTGGGGGTGACCGTCGGTCGGGGTGGGTCGGGGTTGAGAGGAGTGAGAAAGGTTAGGAGAGAAAAAGATGACTTAGGGTTTTAGGGTTTTGAGTTTTATCATTCTTTTATCAAAAGGAGTGTTAATTTACCGACCACGAAATGTCGGTATCTTTTAAAATAATTATTTATATTTAAAAATATTTATTAAATATCGACATCGTAAAGTTGATATTATTTAAATAAAATAATTATTTAACTATACCGACTTCTTAAGGTTGGTATTTTTTTTTATGACAAGGGAAACCCGTCGCCGCTATCCTTTGGGTGCGCATATGGTAAAAAAACCTGCTCCTATACAATAGCTCGCAAACCACATAGGAGAGGTAACCCGCACTAGGCAAGCTCAATGTGACGAGCTCGTCCCAGAAGGCAAACCCCTTACTTTCGCTAGCAAGGTGTTTCGAACTTGAGACCTCCAACATGGAAGTCTCAAGCCCAAACCACTGGGCCACCTCGAAGGGTCTCTTAAGATCGGTATTTATTAATTTATTTTAATATAAACTCACCTCTTGAGGTCGATTTTATTAATTAAAATTATTTATATATTAATTTTATAAATTTAATTTATATACCTCCTAATTATATAAATTTAATTTTATCGATCAACAATAAAGTTTATCAATATCAAATTTAATATATAAATCTCCTTGAATTGATCGTCGGTATTTCTTTAATTGATAATGTATTTCATATCTGAAACACTAATATATAAGACTTGGTTTGTTAAACTACTCGAGGAGTATATAATTAATCAACGTATTTCATACTCCGATGAATTATCCTTTACATGCCATTGCCTACGATATGATCACTACACTTGACATCTATTCAAGATTGAACGTAATAATCTTGATAGAACTTGCTTTGTACAGTAATTTACGATGTTCTATTGTCTATTTCATAAAACGAGATAAGACATTGAAGGTTATACATACAAATAATTAAACAATTAATTATAAATATAAAATTTAATTAATTGTTATCATGACATTTCTACGAGTATTATCTCGCATTTCATATTCTAATGGATTATATGTTAGTTCTTCACCTCTACATCATTACATGAGATATTATGTTCATGATTTGATGACGGACTGATAGAATTTGTACATTACTCTAGAAATATATGTATAATTATCTCCTAATTCATATCAACGTAGTTTCATACTCTAAATATGAATTATTGATGTTTTTTGGTTTATTCCATGAATTCTAAATTTTTATTTATAAAAGTATACAAAATTGTTACACTTCTTGAACAATTAATTGTAGGTGTAAAATGAAATTTTAGTATTATGCTAACAAAATTATGATTTATAGGAACATTTTAAACAAATTGACGTCTGAATGCCGCTTTTATTAAAAGTAATTAGATGAAATAAAAATACCGACCTCATGAGGTCGATATTTTACATTAATTTATTTTTTAACTTATATAAAACTGTCATCCGTAGGACGATTTATTTAAAGTTAATTGAAATTATTAATTTATTAATTTTCTGGAAGCCACTATATAAATATTTTAATGAAAATTAATTTAATTACATAATATTTAATTTTACCGACTTTTGAAAGTCGGTATTATAATATTTTTTGTTTTTTATTTTACGCAAAACGTCCTCCGGAAGATGATTTAAATAAAATTAAATCAAAATATTTCTCAATTTTGTTTTTTAATATTTAATTGAGAAAAAATAAAATATTGTTATTTATTTATTTTATTTAATACCGACATCAAGAGGTCGGTTTTTATTGTAATTCATTTTTTTCGAAAAGAATTCCGACTTCCAGAGGTCGGTATTTAGTTTTCCCGCTTTATTTTGAATAAAAACCGACTACTTGTAGTCGATTTTCATATCAACGTAGTTTCATACTCTAAATATGGATTATTGATGTTTTTGGTTTATTCCACATATTCTAACTTTTTATCTATAAAAGTATACTAAATTGTTAAAAAATTTAAACAATTAATTGTAGGTGTAAAATGAAAATTTAGTATTATGCTAGCAAAATTATGATTAATAGGAACATTTTAAACAACCGACCTCCGAATGTCGCTTTTATTAAAAGTATTTGGATGAAACAAAAGTACCGACCTCATGAAGTCGGTATTTTATATTAATTTATTTTTAAATTTATATAAACCGTCATCCGGAAGACTATTTGTTTAAAGTTAATTGAAAATATTAATTTATTAATTATATGAAAGTCACTATATAAATATTTTAATGAAAATTAATTTAATTACATATTATTTAATTTTACCGACTTTTGAAAGTCGGTATTATAATATTTTTTGTTTTTTATTTTACACAAAACCGTCCTCCGAAAGACGATTTAAATAAAATTAAATTAAAATATTTCTCAATTTTGTTTTTTATATTTAATTGAGAAAAAATAAAATATTGTTATTTATTTATTTTATTTAATACCGACATCAAGAGGTCGGTTTTTATTGCAATTCATTTTTACCGGGAAAAATTCCAACCTCCAGAGGTCGGTATTTGGTTTTTGCGCTTTATTTTGCATAAATACCGACTACTTGTAGTCGGTTTTCTAAAGTTTTTTTTATTTTTTATTCTTCTGAACAATATCGACCTCCGGAGGTCGGTAATTTTTAGGTCGGTATTCACTGTTTTTTTAGTAGTGTATTGCTATCAAATTACAAAGAAGTGATAGAAGAGAAGAATGAGAGGAAAGAGTATAGATGAGAAGTTAAAGGTAGACAAACTAGAAAATTATATTATCATTTATGATAATGCAAACTTAATTTCTACTTCTGATCTCCGATGGATGCTCGAAAGAGATTGATTGGAATAGGTAATTAGTCTGATACTAGCAATTTAGGTTTGATGTCTGTAATTTGCTTAACAATGGAGGTTATGGGTCAGATATATCTGTCCTATTTTTGCGTCAAAAGAGAGAATAGAGTAAGGTATTGGGTTGTTTAGTATAGCATATAGATGGGCCTGAAAGGAGATTCTATGCAAAGATGCTATGAAAGAGAAAGAAGATTAGCGTCATTGAAGATGACCTAGCCTATTTATGAATGTTCATCGCTATAGAGCGGCACAATTACCCCTATGTGGCATTGATTTTCAATCCCCGCATCCCTAGATTGCTTGTTAATTCTTAAATTTTCTGAAATTTTAGTTTAATTGTGACAGTTGATAACCAAATCTTTTTTTTTTATTAAATTGATGGAACCATCCATTCACTAGTTTTTTCTATTACCATTCTCTGTGGGATTCGACCCCAACCAGTAGTTGGGTATTTTTTTTATGACGATTGTTTTCTCTTTTAATTGGTTTTGAAGAATACATATGAGTGTTATAAAAAATAGTGCCGATGTTGGGGAATGGTGGTTGAGAATTCTATTTGAGAAATTTGTTTAGTTGTAGTAGATTATTGTTTTGTGTCGTTGTTTACTGATTTGCATGTCTAATATAATGAGTGACCATGGTAGTGACAATGATAGTCACTACGGTCAAGATAACAACATGAGAAGGAACCTTTGTTGAAAATAAATTGTGAATTGTGGGTCCTTCTCCGGTTGAATCCTCTCAACATATAGGATATTATATAGTAATTGTAGATGATCACACAAGGTATACTTGACTTTATCCACTAAAAAAGAAGTCTGAATTATTTAAAAGTATTAGTAAAATTTCAAAGTACGGTGAAAAAATAAATTTCTAAAGAGATTAAGATATTTTTGTGTGATGGAAGTGGTGATTTCATCAAAAAAGACTTGATCTCCATAATTTCAGGGTTGTTGGTGGCATATTTATCTGTCACGATCCAGGGGTACACCCTAGATGCAACAAGACGTATAAGACCCCGAGATGCCTCATTTAAACCACTTAGCATATTATAACATAAAGTAATAGAAATGAGCGGAAGTTTAAAACTTTTTAATTCAATCAAAGTCTTTTATAAAACGAGCGGAAGTCTAACAACAATGTCTCAAACCATCTAAACAAAATGAATAAAGTCTTGGGTCATATCCCATACAATAGTCCAAGACATAAAAGAAAAACATAAAGAAAAGTGGTAACACATCCTCGAACACAATAAAGACTCACCAAAACTTCACTTCCTTGATCAACAGAGAAGATAGCCATGAGTGTGAGAATCAATATCGCTGGACCCTACATTTGATTAGAATGTAGGCAAGAGTATGCGTTAGTACAATCAAGTACTAAATATGATGGCTAGTATAAACAAAATAGTCATAAGCATTAGTCATAATAAGACATAAGGCATAAACATAATCAAGTCATAATAAACATCATAATGAAAGAGGAATACTTCCTTAAGCAACCTCACTTATCCTTAGCCAAGACATATGTCCTTCGCCTTTAGTCAAGTTTACATCATGGAAGGCATATCTAGCAACATCCAAACAAATCATCTTCATAACATAATTACATCATCCATACCTACTTTTAAAGATATGGGGATTCGCCTCAATGCCAAGCTTATAAAGGCTAATGGGTATTCACCGCTTGCCTGGGTACTCACCTCCACAATCTCATCATATGACATGGATACTCGCCTCCACATCATTTCATAAGGAGCATGGTTACTCGCCTCCATGTCCATTCATCATAGTAAGAATGTGGGGACTCACCTCTTGTTCAATTCTAACGAGTATGAGAATCACCTCATATCCTTGCATATGGAGGTCAAGGGTATCACCTCTAGCCTCATCATTCATTAAGCATTTTAGTCTAGATTGATTTGAGGTGAGCAATCCTTTCAACCTATAATCATTCATGTGAGTAAATCTTTCATAATCATTCAATCATGCATATCAATTCACTATAGGAAGTATCCCTTCCATACTACAACATCAACAATCAACAATTCATAGTCTAGGCTTTACTCTCAAAGCACTACATCTCATGATCATTATATATGCTTTACTCTCAAGCAATTAACATTATATTCATCATATATGCTTTAATCTCAAGCAATTCTAATCATAATTCATCAATCCTATAAGGAGATATCTAACCAATAGACACTACAAGAAAATGTACTTTAAGCTACAAAATACATTGTAGCTAAATATAAAATTTTCCATAGCTAAACACTTTAGCTACATTATTTTGTTTCGTAGCATGCGTAGCAAGATGTAGCGTGGCTAATAGTTAGCTACAAACTTTACATGGTCCGTAACTAAGATTTTATACTTATAACTACAAAATAAAATTGTTTATAGCTGCAATGGATACAAACTTTTGCCACGAAAAATATACTTATAGCAAATTATTTTATTCTTGTGCCACGTTAAATAAAATTTGTATCTATCTTTATAAAGTAGCCATAAGAGGTTGTATTGTAGCAAAAGATTCAATTTATTTGCCACAAATATTTAAACTTTGTAGCTAGTTCTATAACTGATCTCGTGGCAATAATACTTATATTTAGTTATGAATAAAAAAATTCATAGCTATAACTCAATGTATTTGCCACAAATTTTTTTATATTGTAACTAAATATTCATATATCTAGCCATGAAATATCAGCGCTGAAGCTTAAGAAAAACTATTTGCTATAAAAAGTAATTTGTTTAGCCATGTTCTCTATACGTGGCAATTATAGGAGTATAGATATAGCTACAAATTTAAAATTTCATAACTAAAATTTCACACTTCATTGTCACAAGATATAAATTGTAGCTAAAGATTATAAATTTTTTAACAAGATATTTTTGTGGCAATTATATATGTGGCAATTATATATTCTTCACAAGATATTTTTGTGGTAATTATATATGTTTTTCAACCTAATAAAAAAAATCATAGCTAGGTACAAATTCATACAATGTAGTTTCTATTTAACATGAAATTTATATTAAAAATGTGCGAAATATATTGAATTGTATAATAAATACAATACATGGAGAAAGACTTTATAAAGATTCAACAATGTCATTCAAAATAGTGAAACATCATTTTATTCAAACATATAAATATTCTTTTACAAGACATAATAGCTATTTTTGTCTCGTCAATTTTGATGCTCTCATCACTTCTTCACAAGCTGCAAAAACAGTTAACTATTACATAAGAAAATGACACAATAAAATATTTAATTAAATTATTAATATGATTTTTTTAAAAAAATAAATGAAAGCTATAAAAAAGAAACATTACTTACGTTTAGAGTATTATTTGATTGTCGACCTTGAGCTTCAATCATCATTTGAAATTTCTTTTCCCACCTTTTACTCAACTCTTCTAATTTGTTATCTGTTTCTTTCTTTATTTCTTCAATTTGTTCCTTAGCTTCTCTTTTGACTTCTTCCACACGCTCATTTGATTTTTCTCTGGTTGATTCTAATTGCTTTATGAGTTGTACCTTTGTTGGTCTACCACCAAAATATTCACTAATATTTTTTCCGGGGCCATATGCACGAAGATATCCATTTTTTTCCGTCCCAAGTACTTTTTCAAAGATATCATCATCATTTAGAGAAATTTCTCCATTTTGTTGTTGTTTTTTTAATTGGTCAAATTGATCCTACAATCAAAAGAATCTAACACTATATATGGAAATAAATAATTACTAACCAAATAAAGAGGAAAGTTAACATATTAAAATTACCATGGCATCTTGTTGAAAAGAATCTACTTGTTTTCCTTTTTTCCTCTTGCGAGATTCCATGAAAACTTCAACACGAGAAGGAGTTTTTCCGTCTTTTGCCTATAAAAATAACAATCATTATTGTTAGTTAAATTTAGAAAATGCAATAAATTCTTCTAACTTTATTCTAAATATTATTTTGTGTACCATTTCATGTCTAAGTCTTGCATAACTTTTGGTTCCAATATATTGAGGTAAGGAACGTTTCGATCCATTCGATTTGTTTTGCATACTTCTCTTCTGAATAAAGATTAAAAAAATAAAATAAACATTAGTTTCTTTAATTGATAAAATAAAACTATTTCTTTAATAAAATATTTTTTTTAATCTAATACATCATACCTGAAAATCAGCATCACTCCAAAGATTAACCAAATTTTTTCAGTCGTCGATGCTAACACGTTTAGGCTTATTCTGCAAGCGAAGTTGATAAGATGCTTTTGAATCAAAATACTTACTTTTCATTTTGTGTCTATAGTCTCTATAAAGGTCACTCATATGACCAATGATTGCATATTTTCTATCCTCAAACACATCAAAACTAAATTTTTCCTACAAAAAATATATTAAATATAATTTTATGATAATATATTCTAATAGTTTAATTGTAAAAACTTAAAGAAAATTATAAACTGTATTAGTTTATTCTTACCAATATGATGTCCCACATGTGGTCAATCTTGTTTTCCTCAATTTCTTTCCAATCATTTACTTTTAAAGGACAACTTCGGCTTCTAACTGTTTGTCCCAAAAACCAAATAAATTGAGTTGCATTCTCACCAATAGCTTGATTATCCTCATCAAATTGTACAGATAATTTTTGTCCTTCCGATAAGTTGATTATTTTTATGCATCGTGTAGGCCCTCTAGTTTTTTTTTTCACCACGTTGGGACCTAAAATTGAAGATTAAATAAATAAAATTAAATAAAAATATCTTTATTTATAAAAATATAAATTAATAACAATAAAGTATACCTGTTGCATTTGATGATTGATGTTCTTCCATAACTATAACCTCTTCGGACACATCATTGCTAGGAATACTTTCTTCAAGAGATGTACTTATAACAATATCACAATCCTTTGGTAATGTGTAAATCTCGAAAGACTTACCTTTATGCATTTTATAACTAACAATCATGTCTTTAACATCTGAATCATCACGACATTCTACTAATCCATCATAATCATTGATAGTCCTATCACCTCTCAAATAAAAAAATTTGTCCCCCTCTAAAATATCAAATTTACATTGTTTCTTTAAATCATCCAACAAGTCAAAATAACTAACAAAATCAATGTCCATACTTGTTTTAATCAACTGACCACTTACATATTTTCTAGAGGGGGAGAATATAAAATAACCATCATAATTATAGCTAATTTCTATCTCATCCTGAGTGTCCATGCTTCCTACGAAATTATTAAACACAAGTTAGCTATATATATGATTTTGTAAATTTCTCTAATTGAAATAATAATAAAAATTTAATATGTAGAAACTTATATTACCCTGATAAACAAGTTCCTCAACATGTTGTTTGGAGAGATTTTCTTTGATCGACGTCGTTTTAGAACTCTTACGAAGTTCCACAAGTTTCACATCATCATTATCAATCAAGCAATTATTTTTTTCCCGAAGACCTTTCCTGCCCATATCTTATTGCAAACAAGTATTTGTAAGATATAAAAATATATTTAATAATCAAATATTTGAAAAAAATTATAAAAACAAAAAAACATGTAACTCAAAATCAATACATGGATACATATTTAATAAAATAAAGAATTCATGTATAAACAATATAATCAACCAAGAGTAAGTGTATTGCTAATGTATCGTTTCATTGATTAAAATATTATATACATAATATTAAAAAAGTGAAAAAAAAATTAAAAAATTGATACAAATAAAAAAAAAATAGAAGAAGAAGAACGTACTTGTGTTTAGACGTTACTGCAATATGTCACAACACCAAAAGATGAAATTGGAATATGTATTAAAATAAAGAGAATTGTATTTTTGAAGAAAAGGCTCATTTCCAAGTGTACTTAATGTCACAATCATACACTTAAACTTGTCAACAAAAGCTTTCTCCTACCAACTTTGACATTAAGTGGACAACAGTATGAATGTGATTTAGTTATTTCGAGAGTCGATTTATTGAAAACAACCTCTCTACCTCCTAAAAAATGGACGATGAACTCAACAAACACTTCATAATATATTCTCACCTTCTGCCCCTCTTCATTCTATTGTTTTTTTCTGTTCCGGGAGATTTTTATGCTAACACTATCTTTATCTATTTGTTTCTTTGTAGGAAATTTGAAGATGGATAAGACTTGGATGCGTTGTACTGACACATCGAGTGATGTTTATTTAAAAGGAGTTGATAATTTTCTTCAATTTGCCTTTCAAAACTCCGAAGTAGAAGGTGAAATTTCTTGTCCTTGTACAAAATGCAATAATGTTTCCAACGGGTCTAGAGATGAAGTGAAGGAACATTTAATACTTTTTGGGATAGTCAAAGGATACACACGTTGGCTTCAACATGGAGAATTTGCACCAAAAAAGAAAATCATTAATCAGGATGCAGAAGGAAAAGCGCAAGGCGAACCATCTCAAAAGAAACAAAAAGAGCGAGATGATGATATGTTTGAAATGATTTATGATGCTGCTGGTCCCGAAATAATGGATGATTCTAGTGGAGTAAAGCTTCAACAAGGTGATGCTTCAGAACCTACTTCCAAATTTTTCAAATTATTGGAAGATGCTTCACAACAACTTTATCCAGGTTGTGATACATTCTCTAAGTTATCACTGATTGTGGAATTGTTCCAAATCAAATGCCTTCATGGTTTGAGTGATAAAGCAACCGATAGCATATTGAAATTGATCAAACGAGCACTTCCTTCTGGTGAAACTTTACCAGAGTCATTCTATGGAGCAAAAAAAATGATTCAAAATTTAGGTCTTCGATATGAAAAGATACATGCTTGCGAGAATGATTGTATGTTATTTTGGAAAAAAAATGCAAAAGCTGAATCTTGCTTGGTTTGTGGGGAGTCTAGGTGGAAGTCAGTGGAAGGCCAAACAACTGATGGAGCTATTCAAGGAAAGAATGAGAACAAAGTTCCTCGAAAAGTGTTACGTTACTTTCCCTTGAAACCAAGATTGCAGAGGTTGTTTGTGTCATCAGAAATTGCTTCAGACATGACATGGCATCATGATCAGCGCTTAAAAGACGGGGTTCTAAGACATCCAGCAGACTCTGAAGCATGGAAACATTTTGATACAACTAATCCTGGTTTTTCTAGAGATCCACGTAATGTTAGACTTGGATTAGCATCTGACGGGGTAAATCCTTTTGGTAACTTAAGTGTTTCTCATAGCACTTGGCCAGTGATTATTACTGTATATAACTTACCCCCTTGGATGTGCATGAAGCAACCCTATTGCTACTTGTCTTTGTTGATACCTGGTCCTAAAGCCCCTGGAAATGATATCGATGTGTACTTAGAACTATTGATAGATGAGTTGCGAGAATTATGGTATTATGGAGTCGATACATTTGATGCTTCAAGAAAACAGAACTTTTGTATGCGAGCAACACTCTTATGGACTATCAATGATTTTCCAGCTTATGCAAACTTGTCTGGATGAAGCACAAAGGGAGCTTTGGCTTGTCCTTCGTGCAACAAAGACACTCCATCTACTCGATTAAAGTATGGTCGTAAGTTTTCTTACATGGGTGCTCGGAGGTTTTTAGCATCTAATCATAAGTGGCGGAGTAATAAACGTGATTTCAATGGAGAAGTTGAAAGAAGACCTGCTCCAAATATTCTATCAGGAGATGATGTTGTACGCCAACTGCTTGCTTTGGGAGACATGAAATTTGGTAAGACCCAGAAAAAAAGCAAGTACGAAAAAAGTAAAGGCATACATAACTGGAGAAAAAAAAGCATTTTTTTAGGCTTCCTTATTGGAAAAATAATTTAATACGCCATAATTTGGATGTGATGCATATTGAAAAAAATGTGTGTGATAATATAATTGGGACATTACTAGATATTGAAGGAAAAACAAAAGATAATTTGAATGCTCGTCGCGATTTGAAGGAAATGGGTATAAGAAGAGATTTACATCCAACTTATAGAGATGGAAGATGGTATTACCCAGCAGCATGTTATTCATTATCACGAGATGAGAAGTCTAAAGTATGCAAGTTCTTGAAAGTGGTTAAGGTTCCAAATGGCTATTCTTCCAATATATCACGGTGGGTGAAGTCAGAGGATCGTAAAATTAATGGATTAAAGAGTCATGATTCACATATTTTATTGGAACAACTACTTCCTCTTGCAATTCGTGGAGTCGTGCCAAGCAATGTCTATGATGCTATCACCGAGTTAAGTATTTTTTTCAAAGAATTGTGTTCGAAAACACTAAGGGTTGATGTGTTGGATCAACTTGCAGCTCAAATTCCAATAACACTGAGAAAATTAGAAAAGATATTTCTACCAGCATTTTTTGACGTTATGGTTCATTTAGTCATTCATCTTCCAAGAGAGGCTAAGCTTGGTGGACCTGTACAAAATAGGTGGATGTATCCTATTGAGCGGTATGTTTTAAATTTATAATTTTGATTTAATTTTATGTTGCTTGTTAATTTATCTTGTTAAAAAAAAGTTTGAGTGATATGTTATATCATGCAGATTTTTACGCATATTGAAATGTTATGTTCGTAATAGAAATCATCCGGAAGGGTGTATAGCAGAAGGGTATATTGTTGAAGAATGTATAATACTTTGCTCAAGATATTTACATGGAAGTGCAAAATGGCATAATCGAATGGACAAGAATCATGAAGTTGATCATGCAGAGAAATATAATGGATTATCAGTATTTGAACAAAAGGGTTCTCCTTTATTAAGAGATACATCAAGAAATCTTGAAGAATCTGAGCTAAAACAAGCTCATCTTTATGTCTTGAGAAATTGTGAAGAAGTTCAACCATTTCTACGGTATGTTTTGTTAGCTTTCCCTCATCTCTTACCGTTATTTTTGAAGATACCTTGAACTAAAAATTCATTAATGATTTTTTTGTTTAACATTGTTCTAAGTGAGCATGTTGTTCATTTGCCAAAATAGATTTCTCATTTATCTGAATCATGTACTATTCTTTCCATGAAAAATTCAGATTCTTTAGTTTTTGATAGTAAAGTCTCATTACCTAACATCATCAATTTCATGACATGAAAAACAATGGAGCCAAATGGTCTCCTACTGTTTTCATTTTCATAACCTCTGCTAGTATAAGGAAATATTGAAAGGAATTTTTACTTTTTATATAATTAACATTTATTTGTATAACAGTGAATATGAGCAGAGCAATAAGAGCATGAACTTTGATGATTGGTTTTTCCATCGAGTAAGTTTTTACTTGATAACATATTAAATTTGTAATACTTATTTATTATCATTGATTAATTGATTTTTTGTATAGATTGTCCAAATGCGCAAAGAAGAAAATTCACTTGCAAGCTGTGAATTGTATTCTTTAGCTAGAGGTCCTTTTGATGGAGTTCAAAGATTCAAGGGGTATGAAATAAATGGTTTTAGATTTCATACTAAACTACTCGAGGAAAAGAGGAAGACGCAAAATAGTGGTGTTTTAGTAAAAGGAGTGGTGAATGGTCAAAATACCAATTACTATGGCGTTCTAACTGAAATAGTAGAACTTCAATATTTCGGAGGTAAGCACATTGTTTTGTTTAAGTGTGATTGGTGGGATGTTGATAATAGTGGAAATGGAGTGAAAATAGATAAACATGATTATGTTAGTGTTAACACTAAGAGAAAATTAGCTACAAATGAACCATTTGTACTTGCATCTCAAGTAGAACAAATTTTTTTATGTTAAGGATAATCTTCATCCCAATTGGTCAATTGTTTTGAATGGTCATTCTAGTTACTTTACTGGAGGTGCTATTGATGAAGAGACCTTCCAACAAGATGCTTGTAATGATTTCTCGCATAGATTTGAGGATGATGAAGACTTCATAAATTGGAAAAGAAATGATTTGGATGTTATTAGCACTGATGTTACTGTAGCTGATGATATCACTGAAGACAACGAATCAAAATCAGAACCTGATGATGAAGATTTATTATTGTAAATATTTGGAAGTCTTATTTACTTTTATTTACTTTTGAGAATTGATTTTTATTTTAATAAGTTACTCCAACTATATGTGAATTAGTATTATTATTGAAATATTATTATTTACAGGTATACGTTGATGAAGTTTTCAGTTACATGGAAAAAAAATTGTTATCAATATACTAAAATTGTTATCAATTTTTCAGAACACTTTTTGGCCACTAGGCCATTAATATACTAAATATTAATAGTTTTTAAGGGGAATTTTTTTCTCAAACTATTGACATCCATTGTTCCCTATCCTTTTTCTGTTGGGATACTCTTCGTTCCTATATCATTTTGTCATAACAAATTATTATACTATTAAGTTAATTATTGCCACATTTTTTGGTACTCGAAACAAAATGTTAATTATGTTATAATTTTTTATTTTAAATTTATTTTTATGAGTAAAATTTACTATTGCTCCAACTAGTTTCAACACGATCATGAAAAAACTTAATCATTAACTATAAAATTTTATCATCGTAAATAATTTATGACTATCTTTTAGTATGCCACAAATTTTTGAACTTGAAAAATATTTATTTAGCTACGAATTTTTCTTCCAATAATTTATAGTGGCTAAAAAGTTATTATTAGTATGGAAAATTTATATTTATGGCGAAAAATCACAGTGTTATAAAATTTTATTCCGGCAAAAAATTTATGGCTATATCTTATAGTTATTGCCACAATTTTTTTATAACTTAAAGCAAACTTATTTATTTAGCTACAAATGTTTCTTCAAATAATTTATTGTGGCTAAAAGTTATTATTACTATGAATTTACGGCAAATAATATTGAATTGCTACGATATTATATTATAGAGAAAACTCTATGGCTATTTCATTTAACTATAGCTACAATAGTTTATAACTTGAAGTAAAACTATTTATATAGCTACAGTATTTTGTGTCAAATAACTTATTGTGGCTAAAGAGTTACTATTGCTACAATGACTTTTATCGCGTGACAATAACGTATAATTAGCTATAGAACTTTGTTGTAACAGTAAAATTATAGCTATTTAAGTCATTATTGCCACAAATTTTAGCAATTATAGCAAATGTAAGGATTTAGCTTTGTCAATTTAATTGTCGTGGCTATGAAATTTGATGAATTTTTTGATAGCCACAAATTAGGAATTTTTTGTGGCTATTACTAAGTAATAGCTACGATTTTCAAATTCATAGCTTAGATTTCGTAGCTATAAATACATTTTCTTGTAGTGAGAGTTTACCTCTCATGGCATCAAACCCAACTATATCAATTCAACACTAAAATCATAGGATATGCATGGGTACATGTAATTTCATCCTAAATACATGCAATTCTATCAATTCAATTACAAACAATCATAATCCACTCAATTGGATCAACATTCACCATAACCCGCAACATTGGAAGAAACCCTAACTAGAATTGAGAAAATTCTTCTTCAAATTGTGAAATTCTAGGGGAATCCATGGGAGGAAGGATCCCATGGATGAAAAACCATCATACCTTAGGCACAATGCCTTCAAAAGCTTGAAGATTGGGAGACTTAATCTTGACATTGCTCCAATTTCTTCCTTCTTCTTTCAACTTCTAGAGAGAATAAAAAAAAAATATGTAGTTGGTATCCACCTTGTATAAATCTGGGATGAATGAAGCTGACAATGTAAAACAATGATCATATTATATTGTATCAACCTCAATTACATCTTATTTTATATTTTTTTCAAGTCGAACACCAAGTGAATACCAAAAGAATACCAATTGAAAATTATAATAACTAGTATCTATGTGACTTCAATTGCATACCAAATGAATACAATTGCATACTAGCATTACTTAATAAATTGTTCACTATATATTTGAAAAACAATCAATAGGATTTTACAGTACTCATAATAAATATTCTGGAATTATAATTCATTAGCTTAAAAGACAAAATGAATCAAAACAATTTATAATTTTTGTGGTAAAGAGTAATTTGATCATGTCTTTCTATTGTGGCCCTCTCGATGACATGTACTGCATGTAACTTTAGACCTCTTGAATTTCACATCAGTAAAAATTCATCAATTATTCATACCAACTATAATAATTTCTTCCATCTGAAAATCAACATATTTCCCTGTTTCATTACGAAATCACAGTAAGTTTTAAATAAAACAAAAGTAAAAAAATATGTGTTGTATTTATATTCACATTTCATACAAACCTAATACAAATCATCGTACTTCTTACTCATATATTTTACACAATAGTGAATAATTATTCATTCCAATATCATTCCAATTACACTACCAATTAATTTCAACCTATACATTTTATTTATATATATATATATATATATATTTATTTATTTTTAAATAGTATCCCATATTATAATTTTAAACTGCATATCAAATTCATCATCTTATTATTATTATTATTATTATTATTATTATTATTATAATTATTATTATTATTATTATTATTATTATTATTATATTATTATTATTATTATTATTATTATCATTATCAAATTGACTAAAAAAATACCAGTTTCATAACAATGTTACAACACATTTCATACTTTTTCCCACAAATTTCATAACTTTACAACGCTAATACTATTAATATTCCATACACTTATACTCAAATCATTCAAATATTAATCCAATATCGCGCAAATCCATGGTATAAACAGTAAACAAAATAACCAAAAAAAATAATAATAAACACAATCGTACCAACATTAACTACCGTTTCACAAAAATGATTACGTATTATGAACAAATAATGTTCATACAAAAACATCACAACTTAAATCTACTATACATAAACAAAATAAGAAAATGTTATTTATGGTTTCATTGTTCTTTTTTTTACGTTTTAGTAATATACAAATACAAACAATAAATCGTAAAGAATACTAACCAGAAGGATCCATCTACCACCATGTTTAATTAATATAGATAAGAAGCCGTCCATTACAACAAAATGAAGATTTTTCAACCAAAAAAATTGAATCTACTCGTGAGTAATGCCAAATTCTGGAGAAAAAAACGAAAAGAGAGAAACTTTGAACAAAATGAATAAAATCTGATTTTTTTAATTAACGTTAACAGATTTGAGTGAAATAAGGAAAATAAATATTTCTAATTTGTTTAAATCTCCTAAATTTATGCCCATTAACAATTATCATAAATAAATTCAAATTAATTAATATTTTTTTTGTATAAATTGTTACAACCTGAATTTTTTTATTGTTACAACTTGAAAGAATCATTCTACTGTCATAACTTGAAATTATTAGTCTTATTGTAAGTTTTGGGTTGTGGATCGCCCATGTGAACCGACCCGACCCGACCCAATCTGTTTCATGCCTTATCCAAAAGACTCCTAGTGGGAGTGTTTTCCTAAGGAATGTGAAACGTGAAAACAGAGAGAGGAAACGTAAAAAATACAGAGAGAAAAAACGTTTGAAAATCAGTCAAGAAATAAAAAGTTGAGTTTTTGAGACGAATCAATCAGTACACAGAGAAGAAGACTTCTAGTTTGTGAATAGATCTTTGTTTCCCAGTGATTCAAAGATGGACTTGAGTGCAATCCTGTCAAAGAAGCAGATCAACGACTTTCGTTGCGAATTACAGGGTACATAACTCGTTGTTGAATACCTTATTATTCCATCAATGGTATCAGAACCATTGTTTATGATCTTATCATGTGCTGCGAACTTGAGAATTCATTGTCTATGTTTATAAGAAATAAAATAGATTCTATGTCTTTTAAAATTAGTGAATAGAAAAAATTGAATGATGTTAATTTTCATGACGCTTAGATGTGGATTAATTTTATGTGAAATAGGATTCAGAATCCTATTTGATTTTCAATCATAAAATAGATAGGATTTCTTGTCTTACTAAGAAAGAAATTCTATTTTTTAATACTTCTTCTGTTTAATAGCGATCTGAAAATAGAATGTACGATGTTTGGGTCGAAATTATTTTTTCCATAATCTGCTTGTGCTTAGCTTTCCGAAAACATATTATACTGGAAAAACGGAATTGTAACGAGTGAGATACGAATTATTAAAAAAATTGAATATTTTTTTGTTTTTCGAAAAACTGCATCTGTCTAGAGCAATCTGAAAATTCGTTGTGCAATTTTTGGGTAGAAACTTATTTTTTTATGATTCGCTCATTTTAAGCTTTCCGAAAACATATTATTATAAGGAAATCGACTTAAAATGAGCAAGATATGAATTTTTTCAACAAATGGCTAAAAAAAAAGTTTTTTTGAATTTTTATTTTTATTTTTATATGTCCTCTTTTAGGATCTTATTGTTTTTGAGTATTCGAATAGTCCTTATGTTCCTTAAACAGTTGCTTGACATTATGAGAGAAATTTGTGACATATGTTGTCACATTAAATGGTATTAATCATATTTTATTTTGTTCCCATTTCAGATATGGCTGAACGGGAACATGCTCAAATTACTCCAAGTGGGAGTTCTCAAAGTATGTTAAGAAAAGGAAGGGTTATTCGGAAACAAATAAAAAAAGATCTAAGAGAGTTTAATTCTTTGAAGATGGATCCCCATGGATGCTTAATAGAATTTCTCCAGAACTTTGTCGTGAAATTTGAGAAAATTTATGAAAGTCAACCTCAAATTACAGATAGTGAAGGATATGCTATTTTGTATGATTCCTTGCCAGAATTCCGGAAGAATGAACTTAATCAAGTTAGAATCAAAATTGAGGATGACGAAGAATTATGAAAGTACTATGTAGAAATAGGAGTTAAGTGGGTAAAGCTACACCCAAAGTGTATCCACATAGTCCTTTTTTATCAGATTAGTTTTATTTATTATTTTAGTTTTTTAAGGTATGAAATGAACATATTTTATTGTGCTTTGATATGAATATTTAAGTTTTATTTTATTGAATAAGTGAATGATTATTCTATTGCGCAATATAATATGATGCTTAATTATTAGACATACAAATCTGTGTGGTTATAGTCTAAAATAAATAAGTGTACACATTAAGAAGTTAATTTCAAATTTTGGTTAAATATTTAGTTTGTAGATGATGATTGGATGCATACGTGTCTTTTCGATTTTACATTCAAATATGACATCATTATGAGAATTGATTTGCTTGAATGTGTATGTCACATGCATAATTCTTAAAATTCTTGCCTAAAGATATGTCAATAACAGACATGGTATCAAAAGTATCATTACTGACTTAAACAAAGATGAAAAACTTAATGGTAATAATTACGACATCTAGAGTCGTAATATACGGTATATGCTGGAAGAGCAAAAATGCTTTGGGAGGTATAAACTATGTATTGAATCAACCAAAAGAAGGTAATATTGCACAACACCTTAGGGTGATGTCAAACATGGTAACTCAACTCAAGAGTGTTGGTCATGTTTTTTTTTAAAGATGAGTAACAAGTTCATGCAGTAATTCGATCTCTTCCCAATAATGGGGAAAACTTGAAGGTTAAATTGACCCATAATCATGGCATCAAAACTTTTGTGATGATTTCAAACCATATTGAACTTGAAGATGAGCACCTTGGTGCTGCTAAAAGTTGCTTCTAAATGCCTTTGTGGTAGAAACAAGTGGTACAAAATCTTCAGGCTTCAAGCGTAAGAAAAATTGAAAAAGGAATGGGAAAATTAAACAAGCTGAAGAAAGACCTTCTAAGAAAAAGAAAAATCCAAATTCCAAGAAAGGAAAATGATTTTTCAAGAAGAGAGACAAGAGCAAAATGAAGTGCTACAATTGTCGAATGTTGGGGCATTTCACTCATGAATGGAATGAGCAAAAAATGTAGCATTTCAAAACGCATCTTAAAGTGCAACATATGGTTTCGAGCACTTCTTTACAAACTGAATCTTCTCCTATATGGATTGTAGACACAGGATCCACCGACCACGTGAGTCGAGATAGAGAGGCGTTTGTGGAGTTTCGTCGAGTTTCATCTAAATCAAGGTGGATTTACATAGAAAATAATGCTAGGCTTGAAGTCAAAGGTATAGGCACTTGCAAAGTGGACTTGCGTGGTGGTCGTTCCTTGATGTTGCATGATGTCCTATATACACCAGAGATTCGACGAAACTTAGTGTTTGTGTCTATTCTTTTAGACGTTGGTTTTGATTTATTTTTTAGTCGTAATGGTGTTAGAATAACTCTATATAATGTTTTATATGGTTTTGGACTTCGTTATGACCGTTTTATCGTATTAGATTGTAATCCTTCAACTTATGACTATTATGTTGATTGTTGTGTAATGGCATGTTATTCAAGTAACAATGATGAACATGGCATGCTAGATTAGGTCACATAAGGCAAGATCGAATGAATAGGTTGGCAAAAGAAAGACATTTATGTTCTTTCACCAAAATTGAAATGTCAACTTGTAAAAATTGTCTTGTTGGGGAAAGATTATGTGTAAATCATTTGGGAAGGCTAAGAGAGCTGAATTCCCACTTCAATTAATTCATTCTGAAATTTGTGGTCCAATGAAAGTAAAGGCAAGGTCTGGTGCTGCATACTTCATTACATTTATAGATGTTTTCACGCGCTTTGATTATGTCTATTTGATTTCTCATAAATCTGAAGCCCTTGAGTGCTTTAAAATATATATGAATGAAGTTGAAATCAATTAGATAAAATCATAAAAGCTTTAAGAACCGATCGAGGACGTGATGATTTGTCAAAACAATTTGAAGGATTAAGTACTGAAAAGGGTATTATTTGACAGTTAACTACTCCTTATACACCTCAACAAAATGGTGTAGCTGAAAGAAGGAATAGGACATTGTTAGACATGACAAGATCAATGATGACGCAGAAAAAATTATCTATCTCTTTCTGGAGAGATGCATTATTGACTGCGACTTATATATTGAACAAAGTTCCTTCTAAATTAGTCTCTTCCACTCCTTATGAACTTTGGACTGGTCATAAAACAAATCTGAATGATCTACGACCGTGGGGTTGTGCAACATACCTTAAAGATCGTTTTTGGTGAGTTTGGTAAACTAAGTCCAAAAGGAAAGAAATGTATCTTTAAAAGATACTTTGAACGCTCCAAAGGGTATGTGTTCATCGATGAATTAGAGGATGGAAGTATTACTGAAATTGTATCACAAGAGTTAGATTGTTGGAAAATGATTTTCCCAAGGGTGAAATAAGAGAAGTTGAGCCTCTGTACGAAATGCTGAATTCAGAAGATCAGGTAATATAGTCAAACATACTTGATAATTCAATGGATCAAGAAATGATTCCTGGTCCGAGTGGGAGTTATGAATCTCAAAATCCTATAGAGGAATCTGAACTTCAAATACGTAAGAGTACAAGAAAAGGTGTACCTAAATGATCTTATGAGATTGAGGATTATGTATGGATCAAGAAATGATTCCTGATCCAAGTGGGAGTTATGAATCAAAATCCTATAGAGGAAACTGAACTTCAAATTCGTAAGAGTACAAGAAAAAGTGTACCTAAATGATCTTATGAGATTGAGAATTATGTTTTCTTGGTATCTCCTACAGAATTGAATGTACCAAATTCTGTAACAGAGGCCTTATCGAGCCCTGAAAGGTATGAATGGTTAAAAGCGATGAAAGAAGAATTAGAGTCCATGAAAATCAACAAAGTCTGGGATCTAGTTGACATTCCTAAGGAACGTAAAACTATTGGGAATAAATGGATTCTTAAAGTTAAACGTAAATTGGATGGGTCAATAGAAAGACACAAAGCACGATTGGTGGCAACAGGTTATACTCAAGAAGTTGGAATAGACTATGAGGAAACCTTTTCACCAGTTGTGAAGTTTACTTCCATACGATTACTTTTAGCTATTGTTGCACGTTAAGATCTAGAATTACACCAAATTGATGTGAATACAGTTTTTCTCAATGGAGAATTAAACGAGGAAATCTACATGGAACAACCAGTAGGTTTCATTGTTAAAGGTCAAGAAAAGAAAGTATGTAAATTGAGAAGATCAATGTATGGCCTAAAGCAATCTTCAAGACAGTGGTATTTAAGATTTCATAAGGAGGTGATGTCATTTGATTTCACCATGATGAAGACCATTGCATCTATGTGAATAAGTCCAATGGAAATTTTGTAATTATTTCTCTTTACGTAGATGATATTTTATTAGCTGGAAATAATTTGGAGTATGTGAAAACTGTCAAGTCATGGCTTTCAAAATCGTTTGATATGAAAGATATGGGTGAAGCAGACTATATATTGGGTGTTAAGATCCAAAGAGATCGTTCCAAGAAATTTTTGAGTCTATCTCAAGAAACTTATATAAAAAAAATATTGGAACATTTTCGAATGAATAGTTGCAAATCCATGAATACCCCTATAGCAAGGGGTGAAACTTTAAGGCTTGAAATGTGTCCAAAGACTGAAAAAGAAAAGGTAGATATGTCTCGAGTTCCTTATTCTAGTGTTGTCGGAAGTTTGATGTATGCTATGATGTGTACTCGCCCAGACATTTGTTATGCCGTAAGTCTAGTTAGCAGGTATCAATCCAATCCCGGAAGAGATCATTGAAAAGTAGTAAAGAGAATATTACCTGAAGGGAACTACAGATCATACACTATGTTATAGTGGATCTGATTTATTCATAAGAGGTTATACATATGCAGATTGGGCTGGTGACCGGGATGATAGAAAATCAACATCTGGTTATGCTTTCTTACTAAATGGTGGTGCTATTTCATGGAAAAGTAAGAAGAAAACTTGCACAACTCTTTCAACCATGGAATCTGAATTTGTGGCTCGTGCGTCTGCAGTACAAGAAGCTGTTTGGTTAAAGAGATTCTTTGAGCATTTGAATATTGCAAAGAATTCTAAGGGTCCCAGATTCTAAATTGTGATAGTCAAGCGGCTATCGCGTACACGAAGGATTCCAAGTATCACAGCAAGACCAAACACATTGACATCAAGTATAACTTTGTGAGAGACGTAGTGGCAAATGGAGAAATAACTTTACAATACATTCCTACACGTGAAATGATAGCTGATCCTTTTACAAAGGCCATCTCTAGAGACTTGTTTGAAAAACATGTTAAGGCTCTAGGTTTGCGTAGGATTTTATGATATTTCAGTGTTGTAAAATGACTTGATTGTTATAGTATTCTCTTCTATATAAGACTATTGAATTTATGTTCAAATGTAGTATGCATGTGATATTTTATAAAGTAAAAAAGAGTGTCGAACAAGTCGGGAAATTGACTCTCTCACACGAGCAATCGCCTCTTACGTCGGAGAACGTGAAGAGATGAGTTTCACCACCATTTTATGACTTGTTTTGTGATCCAGACAAAATTTTCTCCACGAAAATGAGTTTAAGGATCACTGAAGAGAGAAACTAGGGTTAAACATCTGGAGATGTTTAGACCAAGGTCTGTACGATGTTGAATAATCGAAAGAATGAGACATATACACCAATCTAAGGTGTAAACATCGTAGCACGTGTTTCATACCACATGTGTCAAGCGATCAACGGGTCAATGAAAGAATATTCCCTGCTTCTTCATTGTGTGAGACCCAGAAAAGTTAAAATGACTTTTTCAATGAAATATCCTTTGACCTTTTGTTGTTTCTTGAAGTTTCAAATCGGTGTTGCTTCTTTAGCATGTTACTAATAGTCATGAGCGATTCGGCAATGCAGTACATGTTTAGGAAAGCAGTTGATATGAAACAGATAGATTCGAGTAGAAAGGGAAGATGAATAAATGAACAATTCAACTTGTATACATAAGCCGGCTATTACACTCGAGTGTAATTATGTATATAAAGTTAAATATGAACTCGAGTTAATATCCTTGAGAGGATGAGGGATCAAATAAGTAACTACTGAACTAGTGAATGAAGTCAGGGGGTACTATGAGTAATAGTGTCCTTAAAATAATAGTGAATTATTTCCGCATGTGATTGAATTCTTATGTAGGGCTTGTAAAACCTTAAAGGTAAGCTCTTAATGCTCACAGGTAGCACAAATTATTTGTCGTATGAATTGTGTGTCTGATTGATATAATGTTGACTTGGGTCTTGTCCACCATGTGCGAAGTGGGAGATGTAAGTTTTGGGTCGTGGATCGCCCATGTGGACCGACCCGACCCGACCCGACCCAATTTGTTTTCATGCCTTATCCAAATTAATTAATTAATAATTAATTGGATAAATCCTTTTAATGGATAAGGAAGAACAGTTACAAAGTAACTGTTGAACCTCTCCTTAAAAGATTCCTAGTGGGAGTGTTTTCCTAAGGAATGTGAAACGTGAAAACAGAGAGAGGAAACATAAAAAATACAGAGAGGAAAAACGTTTGTAAATCAGTCAAGAAACAAAGAATTGAGTTTCTGAGACGAATCAATCAGTACACAGAAGAAGACTTCTAGTTTGTGAATAGATCTTTGTTTCCCAGTGATTCAAAGACGAACTTGAGTGCAATCCTGTCAAAGAAGCAGATCAACGACTTTCGCTGCGAATTACAAGGTACATACCTCGTTGTTGAATACTTTAATATTCCATCACTTATAAATATCATTTATAAAATTCTCAATATGTATATGGCATAAATAAAAAATTTAAGCATACAAATGTCTCCTTTAATTAGTCCCATCAGAAAATTATATCAATATTCTTGTTTACTTGTCACAAAAGTTCCTTTCATTAGGGACAAGTTTGAAAGGAGTCAATTCCCTAAATGGTCACCCAAGTTTAGAGAATTGCTTTGAAATATTATTTATGTTTCATTTAGGACTAAAATATCACTCAACTATCACTATTTTCCTCCAAATATACTTGACACTTCAAAAACCCCATTCTCTCCTAGTTGGCATGACATATCATTTAAGTCATTTTTTAATAATAGACTAATTTGATTCATTAAACCCATTTAACTAAAATAATAATCATAATATTTTTTAATATATATATATTAGTTTATTAAGAATAAATCTTCATACTTAAGAATATTTTATTATAATTAAGCTTTTTATAATTTATGTTATGAAGAATAGTTTTTTAAAACGTACTATAATATCATCAATTTTGAATACTTATAAACATATACATTCAAAAAAAAAATATCGATATACAAATCACTCCTGAATGCTAACTTACATCAAATAATCATAAATGTTATAATTAATCAATAATATTAAATGTCAATTAACTATTACAATAAAATTAATTGTGTATTTTGAAATTCATGCTTACAATATTTTTTTCTTGAAAAAAAAAAGAAAGTGAATAATATTATTACTATTTTTTTATCCAAAAAAATAAATACTAAATATCTCAATATCTCCTTCTATTCTAGTTGATATGTCATGTTATTAAATCATCATTTTAAAAAATAATAGACCTATTTATTTCATCAAACTTATGTCTTTACAAAACAAATATATAAATTACATGAGAATTTATGAAGATTATAAAAAAATTAAAAAAAACTAATTCCTTTTTATTTTTATACCAAACAAAATCCAATGAAAAAACTTTGTGTGCAATTATTACTTGGTAATTTTCAAAATTCCTAAGTAAATTATTTGAAAATTTTAAGCAATTTTTTTCATAAAAGTATTCAAATAAATTTGTAAGGTTGACAAAAAAGTTGGTAAGAAAGATAAAATTATTATTTAACTTTTTTTTAATTTAATTTTTTATTTTTATTCTTTTATTGCTATATTATATTATATTTTAACTTATTATACCATTAAACACCAATATATATTATTATATCATCCAACTTCATGAAATACAAGTAATAATTAATTGAATTGCCTATTTTAATTCAATAATGTACATATTATATGAGATTAATATACTGATAAATAAAGATCAAAATTTTATTTTCTAATATAAATATTATTCACTTTCTATTTTCTTTTCAAAAAAAGATATTGTCAGTATGGATTTCAAAGTACCTAATTAATTATTTTTAATAGTTAATTGACCTTTAATATTATTGATCCATTATATAATATATGATCAACTGATATAAGTTGACATTCATGAGTGATTTATATATAATATATATGTGTTTATAAGTAATCTAAATTGATGACATTAAGTTTTGAAAAAACTATTCTTCATAGCATAAAAAAATAAAAACTTAATTATGATAAAAGATTTTTAAGGATGAAAATTTCTTCTCAATAAACTAATATATACTTTTTAGAAAATAATAAGATCATTATTTTAGTCAAATGAGTTTGATGAATTAAATAAGTTTATTCTTAAAAAAAAGTCTTCAATGACATGTCATGCCAACTAGGAGAGAGAGGGACTTTTGAAGTGTCAAGTATATTTGGAGGAAAATATGAATAGTTGAGTAATATTTTAGTCATAAATGAAACATAAATGATTTGTCAAGGCAATTCCTTGAAGTTGGGTGACCATTTAGGGAATTGACTCGTTTGAAAGCGTAGGAAGTTCACATTCCCAATGCATATAAACATTGACCATGCATTGAATAGGAGTTCTCCGTACATATATTTGTCTCAGTTCATTATTTCCAACAGACAAATCTTGTCAGCCGAACCTAACGCCCCACAATGGAAAAAAAGAATAATCGTTTTAAGGGAAAAAGAGAAGTCAAAACAATAAAAAATTTCAAGACTGTGGCTCCATGGACGGAAAATTTGAGTGCTACATATAGCAAATTACTTGAGCTGATTTGGTTATCAAAGTTAAAAGTCAATGAATTTGGTTTTATTTATACTTTGATGCACAAAAGCTTGAATATATATACTATAATTTTCCCAAATTAATAAAGTTTCCTGTCGACCAACTGGATCAATTAACATCCTAAATTTTCTAATTCAATCTCAAATTTGTCAAATAATGATGTTTGATATGATCTTTTTTGAGTTACTATTGATATAAGCTGTATTTCAACAGTAAGGTATGAGGTATTTGTACTACATTTAGACGAGCACTTAAATTTGAACAACATAACTCCTCCGAAAATTTCAGTTGTCTTGACCACTTTATTCTAAAATCCTAATATCTACCCCTCTGTTTCTAAAAGAATAAGCTACTTTAATTCTTAGTTGGTTTGAAAAAGAATGACATTTTTTTTACAATAATTTAATTTTAGTTTTCACGTGACATGCTTAAGACTATAATATTAAAAAATAATTAGGTATATTTGACATAATTTTAATTTAAGACCACAAAATTGAATTTTTATTTTATTTTTTACTCCCAATAATTTAGATACGAAATTCAAAAAACATATTCTATATATTATTATACTATTTAACTCATTGAAAAAATGGAACTCCTCATAATCTTTTTACCCCTATATATGATTATAAGAATGTAGAGACTTCAATGTCTTTGGGAAAAAATGACAAATATACCCTTGAACTATCGTAAATGGTATGTAGATACCCTCTGTCATACTTTTGAGACATTGATGCCCCTACCATCCAAAAACTAGAGCATATATACCCTTTATACTAACGGACATACATGTGTCATAATCTTATCCACTGATCCGACATATATTAAATATCGGATCAACGGATAAGATTGTGTCACGTGTCCCTATTTAGTCTTCCGTTAGAGTGAAGGACATATATGCTCTAATTTTTGGACAGTAAAGGCACCAATGTCCCAAAATTATGACGGAGAGTATATGCATACAATTTACGATAGTTTGGGGTATATTTGTCCTTTTTCCCTGTGTCTTTTGATTCCTTTTGAGAAGATGACAAGAAAGAGGGATTCAACAATTCTAAATTTGGTATGATTTTATTACAATAAAGTACTCCCTGCGTTTCATTTTATATGTCATCCTCTTCTGTAAATAGTTGGTCCATAATACTTGTCATTTTATAAAATCAATGCATAAATTATCATATTGTTCCTTTTTTATCCTTATGAGTTATTAACCTTAAAAATATACATTTGATCAACTTAAAAAAACTAAGTAAATATTTCATGTTCATTGGTTAAATTAATTAATCAAAATAAATTAATTCATATTCATTAATTGAAAACTTGAGTTCCAAAAAATTTAAATAAGGGTAGAGGGGTAAAATTACATCATTTCTTAATACAAGTACAAAGTAAAAATGTGACATATACAAAGTAAAAATGTGACCTATAAAATGAGACGAAAGAAAAAAATATATGGTATAGTAATCATGGCCAAATCTCCTTTTAACTGTCGGCATAGAGAACCACAATTCCAAGAAATTCATCAAGTAGGACATGTCCGTACCTACATATATCATTGAACAAACGCTTTTGTCTCAATTTCCACACTTCCCTTGTTTTTGTACTTTAAAATAATTTTCTTTATAGTTTTACGATAACTTTTTGGAAAAATCTTTTTGGCTAGAAAATTTGGCTAGAATTTGACCAGAATGATATTTTATCTATGTTATTTTACCTTTTTAAATATTTTTATTCTTTTAACTTTAATACATTTTAACTAAAAAATGGAAAAAAGATCAGTTTGTTTTAAAATAATTTTTTTTTTATAGTTTTATTAATTTTCTAGCCAAATTCTAGCCAATTTTTTTGGCCATTTAACACTTCCCTAAGTTTTTATATTTATACAAATTTATATTATATAAGAGATATTATCATTTTTTTAATTTATTTGTAACTGATTATAAGAAATCATTTTTCACGTATGGTATTTGACCTAGTTGATAGTGAATACATACAATTTAGTAGATATGTTGAAAGTTATAATCTACCAAATCAAATAGTTGAAACATAATTTTGAGGCAACTTGTTTTAGCATAGACAAACTTTAATATCGTATTCCTCTAATCCTATTCCTTTAAGCCGTCGGTAGCATTTATGGTCGATCATTGATCAGCATATTTGGAATTTTGAATGTGTGGTCTTAACTATTTGTCAATTTTGATAAATTAAGAAAGGACAATTTTCTTTTTATCTATTATACGCTCAATTAATTATTTTGAAAAAGGTAAAAAAATTTAAAAATCTTAAATTTTTAATTCATCAACTTCATAATTAATAGGGGTAAAATAGTAACTTACTATGTCAATAATTGTTTTCTTAATAGGTGTGCCAATTTATAAATGAACAAGTAATTAAGACAGGAGTACGTTCTAATTAAAAACAAATTGAATTCGATTATATAATAATATATTAATTACCCCAACAACATTAATAGTGGATTTTGCCATAACCTTACCAAGTAACAGTTATATTAGTTCTCTCGTTTTCCCACCGTTCAGCGACAAATCGATTTAAATTGACTCAAAGTAAATAAACAATCGATCTTTAATTGGATTTGATTTGATTTTACATTTTTAATTTTTTTTTTATAACATTTGGTTTGATTATAATTTTGATTTTGTTAAAAATTAATATGAGGAAGAAATAACTGAATGGTGTTGTATTGATTTATATCTTTAAAATAATATAGCTATTATGTCACGATTAACCAAAACAAGTTATTATTTCTTGTCCCGGTGCACATTAAATCTGGCAGAACAAAAGTTGATATATTTATATAACTGATTACTTCATAGTAAGCAAATTAATAGATACTTATTTCACTAAATGAAAAAAAAAAGTACAACACGCATTTATATGATGGTTTGGTACGATAATATAAAGTACATCAAAGAGCATATTAACAATCAACAAGGTGAACACAAGCTCATTTATTGGAAAAAACCTCACATGGAAGTACAAACTATATAACCAATTCTCTTCTTAAATACACACTAGCGCCGTCCATTTTTGGGGTTGCAAAGATATGAGTAGGGTATGCTTTTTTAAAAAAAATATCCATAGTATTGGTTAGGTCTTTAAAATTTGGAAAAAATTACCTAAATACGCATCTTATTTTACTATAGTTTTTTAAAAAAATTACCATTTAATTTTTTTTCAAAAATTTCTGTCCGATACATCACTCTCCTCACGCTTATACATCGTATCCCCTTCTCGGATACATCCCTCCTCTCTCTGATACATCCCTCATCTATGTATTCGAAATTCCAGTGATGTATCCGGATGTCCTATCGCCTCTCTGATACATCCCCACCTATATATCCGGATGTCCAGTGATGTATCTGGAAGTCTAGCGATGTAGACATTTTTGTAATTTTAAAAAGAGTAGAGAAATAATGTTACTCTTAACACTACGAAATTTATATAAATTATACTTAATTTTTTCGTTACTAGGAATATTAATCTAGAATGAATAATCAGATCTATCCAACCTCATATCTCTCATGTTGAATTGGTGTGTGTATCGGAGAAAATGTAATGAAAATTCCTAACACACTAACTTTTTCTAGATCTTGAATAAAATAATTAAGGATAACAAAAAAAAAGGAAAGGTAATAAGCAAATTGCTTCTTTGTCACTACGTATATATACCAACTCCTTATCACTTGATATATTTTCTTTTGTGGGGCCACTCAAATGTCCTTATATATACCCTTGTCTACTTCTTCTCATTTCAAACCAAAAGTATTCATCATCATTCTCAAGCAATTGTTAAGTATGGTTTTACTTGTTTCTCTCCTTGTGCTTTCCTTATTCTGTTTAAGCAATTGTGAGGGTTCGGGTTGGCCTACTCCGGGCTACTATCCTAGTTCTAGAGTTGGATCCTTACATTTTAGTCAAGGTTTTAGAAACTTATGGGGTCCTCAACATCAATCACTCAACCAAGATACTTTAACAATTTGGCTTGATCATAACTCAGGAAGTGGCTTTAAATCTTTAAGAGATTATCGATCTGGTTATTTTGGCACCTCTCTCAAGCTACAACCTGGTTACACTGCTGGAATTATTACTTCTTTCTATGTGAGAACTCTTAAACACAAATATTATAAATATATATATATATATATGTCGTCATGATTTCTAATTGAATTTTTTTAATCATCTATTGGTAGCTTTCCAACAGTGAGAACTTTCCAGGGCATCATGATGAAATTGATATTGAGTTCCTTGGGACTACTCCAGGTAAACCATATGTGTTGCAAACAAATGTGTACATGAAAGGAAGTGGGGATGGTCATATTATTGGCAGAGAAATGCAGTTTCATCTTTGGTTCGATCCAACTAAAGGTTTTCATAATTATGCTATCCTTTGGAACCCCAATGAAATAATGTACGTCCTTATTCCATCTTCTTTAATTATTTTAGACTGAATTCACTATTTTAATACTCCATATGTCTCAATTTATGTGGCTTACTTTCCTTTTTAGTCGGTCCAAAAAAAAATGACACATTTCTATATTAAACAACAATTTAACTATAAAATATCTATTTTACCCTTAATGAAATGATTTACAACCACACAAATTTTTATCATTCATTTTGGACCACAAGTTTTAAAAATCTTCCTTTCTTTCTTAAACTCTATGCCGAGTCAAACTACCTCACATAAAATGGGATGGAGGGAGTAGTAACACATACATGAATTAATACTTCACTAACAACATTATATTAATGCAAACATTAAGACCCCAGTACACAAATGAGAACAATCTTTTCTCTTTGTTTTTTCTAACGTGTCTATTTAATGGTGATGCGTAGATTTTTTGTAGACGATGTTCCAATAAGAAGGTACCCAAAGAAAAGTGATGCAATATTTCCACAAAGGCCAATGTATGTGTATGGTTCCATTTGGGATGCTTCATCATGGGCTACAGAGGATGGAAGGATCAAAGCTGATTATAAGTACGGTTGAATTATATTCTTTATTTGTATGATTCTCTAATCCAAAAATTAATTAAATAATTAAAGAAGATGCACAATAATTTACTTAATTGTATGTCTAATAGGTACCAACCATTCGTCGGAAAATACAACAATTTCAAGATAGGTGGTTGCACCACCAACGATAATCCTTCATGCCGCCCGCCATCTGGCTCTCCATCGAGATCCGGCGGGCTGAGCCGCCAACAGAATGATGCAATGGAATGGGTGCAAAGGAACTATAAAGTGTACGATTATTGTCGTGACCCCCAAAGAGATCGTACTCATACACCTGAGTGCTAGAAATGGAGAAAAGAAAATAAATACAGTTTTATTTTTGGAGTGTCTTGGGATGGATCATATCATGATGAATGTGATGAAAACGTAATTGAATCGTCCAAGCCTTCAAGGATTTTGAGATGTGGAATTTTACTTAATTTTCTTAAAAAATTGAATGTATAATTTGAGCATTTTTGTTCCAGTTTCTGAAGAGAGTTTCCTTTTAAGTGTATATTTTTCCTTGATGATGTGTATGGTTATTTGACAAAGAAGGTACTTTTAGCAAAAAGAAAAATACCAGTATTTTTATAGTGATAAGAAACTTGTTTTTATGGACTAGATGCATCTTCTGCGTTTAAAAATGTGTAACATGGGTTACTTTATACTTCTTTCATTTCATTTTAAAGTGTTTTCTGATGGTATACGAAATATATAGTATAAAAAAATTGTTACATCACAATATATTTAGAACTTGCAAATTTAATATGGTATGACAATTCCTTCTATATAAGTGTGTTATAAATTGAACTAGAGAGAGTAAAATATAATTTGTAAAGTAAAGCATTGTGTTGTACATGCAAAATTAAAGAATATAAAAGTAGAAAAAATGAGATATCTATTTATGTAGTTTTCTCATCGTCTTGTGGCAAGCCAAAAAGAGATTAACCCTAAAAAAGGTATCCAAAGGTTCTATTTATAATGGTAGAAAATAACCACTATTCCCAGTGTGACTCAATCTTGACTTTTAAACAACTTTCTGTTGAAACCCTGCTTCTTGCCACGAACCCTCGACGCTGTAAGCTTAAACTCCCCGTGACACGATCTTCAACACTGAGCTTGGGCTTCGTGGTGCCATGTCCACGAAGGTGAATGACATATGAGTTTATCGCTCTGTATAAGGTCGATGAAGAAGGTGAATGACTCCGAAATTTGTTGAAAGATATTTCTTTTTGACCCAAATCTGTGACACCAGTATGTATTCACTGTGATAGTCAAGGTTCCATTGATAGAGCAGGGAACATGATGTATAATAGAAAGTCTCTTTATATAAGACGTAGACATAATACCATTAGAGAACTACTCTCTAGTGAAATTATCACAATTGACTATGTGAAGTCAAAGAATACAATATGAAATCTCCAACCATCTATGATGTATTATGCAATAAAGACAGGTCTGAGGTATGAGGTAATTTTCTGACGTTACAAACTTTGCATAAACTAACAATTTGAAATTTTAGGTAATTTGGTAGTGATATAACCCAATAGGATTGCATTAAAATTTAAGTTTTCTACACAATCACTACATCAAAAATAATCATTAGCGGCAATTAATTCTTAAATATTATTGTTAATATGTATTTTTAGCAACAATTAACACTCTTTTTATATGTCCCTAAAATATTTAGCGACATTAATTCTAATGACACTTAACTAATGCCGGTAAAGACTTTAGGATTCTTTATTAATATCAATATTTATTGCCACTAAAAATTATTTTTATCGTAGCGAATGTACATAATTTTCTTTTTTTTTTTGGACTGTCACTACTAAAAAATTGTCAAAAAACGACGGCCAAAACCGACGGACTGCGTCGCTTTTTAGATTGACGCTTTTCAAAAATCGACGGACTGTGTCGCTAAAAAGCGACGGACAACGTTGTTTTTAAAAAAGCGACAGACTGTGTCGCTAAAAAAGCGACGAACTGCGTCGCTTTTAGAGACGGACTGCGTCTCTTTTAGCGACGTACTGAGTCACTTTTTTACTATTTTTTTTTGAATTTTTTTTAAAAAAGCGACGGACTGCGACGCTTTATTTTAATTTTCATTCTTTTAAATTTCTAAAGGGTGACGCAGTCCGTCGCTTTTCTGGAAATTTTATTTTTAAAAATCCAAAAAAGCGACGGACAAAACCACGCTGTCCGTCGCTTTTTCTGCAATATTTTTGACAGTAGCAGCTCGCAACTTCTGCTGCCCACCTGCAAATACAATTCAATTCTACACTATTCAGCCCAATCAAACACACACAATTATATACAATCTAAACAAAACATAAAACAACAAACTTAAAATAACATTCAAAAGTATCTAAATCATAAATTAAAGACTTATAAAGTCTTTTAAAATTCGTTTTAAAATTTCAAAAAGTTCATAAATGTCCAGAGATCTAAACTAGGGAGTGAGATCTACATAATCATCCTCATCACTCTCGTCGTTGGTATCATCGGGAGCCGAAGTAGTAGGTCGACGAGTGAGGTTCATCACTTGTTCTTTGATTTGCTGAACGGTCTCACTCATGCTTTGTTGTTCAGCTACTCTTTTCCGCTCTGACTCTACTAGTGTCGCTGTAAGTTTAACTATTTGATCCAACATAGCAGCAATCTGAACACCGTCAAGTGCCTCAGCTTGACGTGACAATTCAATACCTTCTAAGCCTGACTGAAGGCGTCTAACATCATTGCGAGAGCCTAGACCATAACATTTACCCTTGTGTGTCCCCTCTACCACTTTTTCTTTCCAAATCTGAGTGGACAGTTCAGGTGTCAATTGAACCGAACTATCTAGATTCTTCGCGATGTACTTATGAAAGTCATTCTACATATTAAATATAAATATTGACATCAATATATATACATATCATAAATATATTCACTATTGATATATATTATTCATATTAAATAACTTACAAAAGTTCGTTCAACCCTTTCCTCCACCCACACATCCGGATCCGACTCATTTTCTTTCTTCCTGACATGAGTCTTTTTGAAAACCTCTGGTTCAATGGGAGTGCGTCCCAATTCTTTTTCCTATAAATAAAAACTGAAATTTATAACGATATATATGTATCAACTAATTATTTATTTAAAAGTTTGAATTAGAACTTACCATCTCTCGTGCAATTGTTCCAACCGTCTTTGCACCTCCAGTGTGCAACGAGCTACCTTTAAGACTGCCTCTAGCCATTTTGGCTTGATCTGATATTGCCTTAAACTTGTCTGTGTTTCAATACTGACCCAATTCATCAAAAACATGAGGCAACATCCAATCGGGACATTCACCACTATCCCGAACGCTCTTTAGCCAGCTAGACAGTCTGGCGGATGCCTTCCTCTCAAATGTGGTCCCAATGACCAAATTGTACCTCGACTCCCAAGTACACATAGTCTGAAAAAATATTGAATAACGTTAATTAAATCGATAGTAAAAAAAAGTAAAGTATACTAAACTTAACTAAAAAATATATACCTTAAAGTTATTAAACATCGCCTGGCGTATACTGTTTGGAATCTCGCTCCAAGAGAGATAAGCTTGTGCATAGAGTCTTCTAACACACTCTTTTAAAGCCTGGGCAACATCCTTTGCAGGATGCCACCTGCAAAACACATAATAAATATGTTAGTTCATGAATAATATATTAAAGTATAAGAAATAAATAAAATAAACTAACAAATAGATAACAAAACAAACTTAAGATGATCCATTCGGCTCTATCATGACTCTACTAAGTCTGTCCTTCTGGCCAGGAGCTAGAGCAGACATCGTATCATGTGGTGTAGCACTAGGTGCAGCTGTAGACGAGGGTGATACATCAGGATGCACAAAATGCTGAGTCAATGGAGGCGTACCGGCCATAGCATCTGACTGCTCACTACTAGAATCTCCAAGCCTCATGGCAGATAACTGAGCATAAGTACCTGTGGGAGATGGAGTACCTGCCGATAAGGGTCGTGCTCGATGAATAGCCTGTAAAGGTAGGTCCTCGTAGCGTCGTGAAGGCAATGACTGTGAAGTAGATGAAGCACCGACTGGTCGACGATAATTAGGATAATATTGTCGAGGATCCGCCATACCAAACGGAATAGCAAATAAATGAGTATCATGGCTGATGCGCTCTGGTGCAGAAGAAATAGATCCTGCAATATCCTCAGGATCTATCGGTCTCTTAGACTTCTTCTTCTTAGCCTGTTTAGTCTGGCTAACTCCAAGATGCTCGTGGTGTCTATCATCGTCACCGCCTGATGACATCTGTATGCAAATTTACATGTATAATATATATAAAAATCATAAATTAAATAAAATTAGTAAAATACACTTACATATGTACTAGCTAGCTTTCATTCTACATTATTTCTCCTCGCTTGTTTCAATTCCATCATTCTCCCATTCTTCCTCCTCAGTTGTTTCATTTTCATTATCGTCCCATTCTTCGTCATCAAATGATTCATTTTCCTCATTCTCGGATATTTCTTCCTCAACATTCAATATCTCATCATCAGATACTTCTTCTAATATGTGTTGAGGATTGTGTAGTGTGGTTTCCAATTCAACATCAACTTGTTGTTGAACAATTGCAACATCATTTTGATACGCTACATCTAAGACATTGTCAATTTCAATTCTTCCCACAGACTTACTTTTTATAACAACCCACCAATCAACTTTGTCTCTACGCAATGGATATAAAGCGTAATACACTTGTTTAACATGTTGTGCAATAATAAAAGGTTCATAACTTCTGTATTTCCTGGTGTGCTTAATTTCAATTATATTATGTTGATGGTCCACCTTTGTGCCTCTATGTGATGGGTCAAACCACTCTCACCGAAATAATACAATCTTCTTATTAGGCCAACCTGAATACCTCACTTTAATAATCTCTTGAATGACACCATAATATTCAATAGTTTGACCAGTACCATCAACATCACCTTGTATATAGACACCGCTATTATTTGTTTTCTTGTTCCTAGATACTTATTCAGTTTGAAACTTAAAACCATTGACACAATACTTATTCATTGCCAGTACTTGAGATTCAGGTCCAAGGGCTACTTCTTTCACTAATTGCAAATGTTGGACACTTGAGTATTCATCGTAAACCTACGCGATTGTTATTTCAAGTAATATAATTTAGTATAACATGAATATATTATTAGATACTTAGTGATTGCACACTTACATAGTTCCTCAGCCATTTGGAAAATTCTGTATAGATGGCTTCATTACCCCATGCATGTGTTTATGAACAAGCTGATCATTTTACATTAAAGTATTTCGTTAGTTAATGATAACTTATTAGTATGTAATTTAATAACATAATTTTAACACTTACTTTACATATGATTGAATCTCTGGACAATTAAGCAAAATATGTGTCACAGCTGATTGCATTTCCATATCAGTGAAGCCTCGCTTTTTACGCTTTTTAGATCCTCGACCATTTTGATTAAAAATTGATATCGGTGGAAATAAAGGATCAATATCGCCTTCATCATTGTGATTGGGCCTGTTTCTCCTACATGACACATCATGACCAAAGTAATAAGAATAAAAATCACCTATTTCTCTCCCAATATGACCTTGAACAAATGATCCTTCGATCCTTCCCCTTTGCTTAATCGTTTGCTTCGAACTACCAATTTTTTTGCATGCATATATGTATATATACGTTAATATATAAAAGACTTGGCGAATATATATAACTTAGTGAATATTTCAAATGGATACCTCTCAAATGGATACATCCATCTTGTTTGAACCGGACCTTCGAGGCAGGCCTCTTGTACAAGGTGAATTAGAAGATGTTCCATCAGATCAAAAAAACCACATGGAAATATCTTCTCCAACTTAGTAGTAGTGACAAGAATATTTTCCTCCATCCTATCTAAACTACTCTCCAACAACTTTCCAGAACACAAATCTTTTAAACAAAGACTTATCTCTGTGATTGGTTTTCATATGCTTTCGGGTAGATGGCTAAAAGCGATAGGAATTAAAGTTTCCATGAACACATGACAATCATGACTTTTCATACCTATCAATTTTTCTTCATTCATATCTGCCCGCTTTCCTAAATTCGAAGCATAGCCCTCTGACATCCTCAAATTTTTAACCCACTCAATAATTTCACGTTTCTCATCCAATGTGAATAAAAAACTGGCTTTGGGCTTAACTATTTTACCATTTTGTAATTCCTGCAGCCATAACTCTTTTCTCCTACAATATTCCTTTATGTCCATTCTAGCTTTTGGATTGTCTTTTGTCTTACCCTTAACATCCATCACTGTGTTAAACAAATTGTCGAAGTAATTTTTTTCAATGTGCATCACATCTAGATTATGTCGTAGCAGATTGTCCTTCCAATACGGCAACTCCCAAAATATGCTTTGTTTGATCCAATTATGTTCAACACCATATCCAGGAAGTCTAGAAGGTGAAGCGTTTGTAACTTTAGGTAATTGAGAAATTCTCTCCCAAATTTGATGCCCTGTGAGTAATGGAGGTGGAGGGTCACCTTCAACCTTATATTTCCTAAATGCATTTTTCATCTTTCTAAACTCATGGTCCATTGGCAAGAACTGGCGATGACAATCAAACCATGTATTTTTTTTGCCATGCTTTAAAGTGAATGCCTTACTATTTTCCATGCAATACGGACATGCTAGCTTTCCAGCTGTCATCCGACCAGACAACATCTCGTATGCAGGAAAATCATTAATAGTCCACATTAAAGAAGAACGCATGATAAAATTCTGCTTAGTTGATATATCATAAGTCAAAACGCCTTCAAACCACAATTGTTTGAGCTCATCTATCAATGGTTGTAGATAGACATCAATCAAACTTTTTGGATTCCGGGGACCTGGAATAACACAACTTAGAAAGATGTAGGGACTGGTCATGCACATTTCAGGAGGAAGATTATACGTAGAAAGAACTACCGGCCAACATGAATAAGGCGAAGCATTATTAGAGAATGGTGTGAAGCCATCTGAACACAACCCCAATGTAACATTTCTTGGTTCACTAGCAAAATCAGGATATACATTATCAAAATACTTCTATGCTTCACCATGAGATGGATGAGACAAGACACCCGACGGCCTTCTATATTCACGATGTCATCTCATATGTGGGGCAGACCTCATCGATGCATACAACCTCAATAACCTAGGAATGAGAGGTAGATAATGCATCGCCTGAACTGGGACCATCTTTCCAGCCGGAGTCCTCTTATAACGAGTATGTCCACAAAACTTACAATTTTCTAATTCACTATCAGTCTTGGAAAACAACATGCATCCATTAGCACAACAATGAATTCTATCATACGTCAATCCTAAACACCAAACGCGTTGCCTGATAGAAGTTCTTTGGTATGTTAAACTCCGGATTAACTAGTTCACCCAAAAGATCAACCATTGAGTCCCTATTAGCATTAGGCACATTCCAATCTGATTTAATATTCATTAATCTAACCGCAACTGACAAGGCAAAATGTGGACTCCCTTCACATAGTGGACGACTAGACTCTTCTAATTGATCATAAAAGCGTCTTGCTTCTTCATTAGGAGCTTCATCAAAATATTGTTCCGGTTCCATCCCACCTTGAACCTCGAAAGCATCATTGATCGTTTCATGAACCCTATCATGTTCAACTCTAACTTGTTCAACCCTAATCTGGCCATGTGGTGCAACCATATTATATACATCAACAGGCATCGAATTATAAAAGATACCATCCAATCCATCACTTTCTCCATGATCAATCCATACAAAATATCTAGGCTTAAATCCATTACGGTACAAATGAACCATAACTCTATCTGGTTTAAAAACTTTTAAGCACTTACATGCACTACAAGGACACCTAACCAATCCATTAATCTTGAAAATGTCAAGTGTCATTGTATGTTCAATAAAATTTCTAACACCGTCAATAAACTCAGGTTTCAAACCAGCACCAGTTTCATAAAGCATATTATACATCCACAAACGATGATCCATCTACTAAAATATAGATATTCAATTATATTATAAATAAAATTTAATAATAATTTTACTAGTAGTAGTCCTAAAACTAGTTTAGTATTGACAAAACCACATTATTTAATTTAACTTATTTAAACAACTTAACAACTTTTTAACTTGAACTAGTTTAGTTTTGACTTAATTCCAACAACTAAATCCATCAACAAAACCACATTATTTAATTTAACTTATTTAAACAACTTAAAAACTTTATAACTTGAACTAGTTTAGTTTTGACTTAATTCCAACAACTAAATCCATCAACAAAACCACATTATTTAATTTAACTTATTTAAACAACTTAACTAGTTTAGTTTTGACTTAATTCCAACAACTAAATCCATCAACAAAACCACATTATTTAATTTAACTTATTTAAACAACTTAACAACTTTATAACTTGAACTAATTTAGTTTTGACTTAATTCCAACAACTAAATCCATCAACAAAACCTCATTATTTAATTTAACTTATTTAAACAACTTAACTAGTTTAGTTTTGACTTAATTCCAACAACTAAATCCATCAACAAAACCACATTATTTAATTTAACTTATTTAAACAACTTAACAACTTTATAACTTGAACTAGTTTAGTTTTGACTTAATTCCAACAACTAAATCCATCAACAAAACCACATTATTTAATTTAACTTATTTAAACAACTTAACAACTTTAACTAGTTTAGTTTTGACTTAATACAACACTAAATCCACCAACTAAACCACATTAATTAATTTAACTTATTTTAACAACTTAACAACTTTTTAACTTGAACTAGTTTAGTTTTGACTTAATTCCAACAACTAAATCCATCAACAAAATCACATTATTTAATTTAACTTATTTAAACAACTTAACAACTTTAACTAGTTTAGTTTTGACTTAAATTCCAACAACTAAATCCATCAACAAAACCACATTATTTAATTTAACTTATTTAAACAACTTAACAACTTTAAGTAGTTTAGTTTTGACTTAATACAACACTAAATCCACCAACTAAACCATATTAATTAATTTAACTTATTTAAACAACTTAACAACTTTTTAACTTGAACTAGTTTAGTTTTGACTTAATTCCAACAACTAAATCCATCAACAAAATCACATTATTTAATTTAACTTATTTAAACAACTCAACAACTTTAAGTAGTTTAGTTTTGACTTAAATTCCAACAACTAAATCCATCAACAAAACCACATTTTTTAATCTAACTTGTTTAAATTTAAAGCTAAGTGTCAACACTAGATGGACACAAATCGATCTTGCAAGAAAATCAATTTTGTCATCAATAGGATCAACTAGTGTTGGTACTCATGCTTAACAAATATATTATTTCTAAATTTAAAGCGAAGTGTCAACACTAGATGAACACAAATCGATCTTGCAAGAAAATAAATTTTGTCGTCAATAGGATCAACTAGTGTTGGTACTCATGCTTAACAAATATATTATTTCTAAATTTAAAGCTAAGTGTCAACACTAGATGGACACAAATCGATCTTGCAAGAAAATCAATTTTGTCATCAATAGGATCAACTAGTGTTGGTACTCATGCTTAACAAATATATTATTTCTACATTTAAAGCTAAGTGTCAACACTAGATGGAAACAAATCGATATTGCAAGAAAATCAATTTTGTCATCAATAGGATCAACTAGTGTTGGTACTTATGCTTAACAAACAATCGATAGACACAAAAATATTATCATAAAATTAAAGCTAAATATCAATGCTAGATGGACACAAACACATTATTGAAAACAATTGTACTTGAACTTTAGAAATTTAGAAGCACCAACCTTATCTCCTACTTTGATGAAAGAAGCAATATAGTCTTGTATCAACTTTTTTAGATGTTGAGCTTCCTCAGTTGCATAGCACGAAAAGTTCTAAAATTAGTTAAATTTCAAGTTCAAGTTCTAATTTCAAGTTCAAGTTCTAATTCTAAGTTCAAGTTCTAAGTTCAAGTTCTAATTTCAAGTTCAAGTTCTAAGTTCAAGTTCAAGTTCAAGTTCAAGTTCTAAGTTCAAGTTCTAAATTCAAGTTCAAGTTCTAATTTTAAGTTCAAGTTCTAAGTTTAACTTCAAATTCTAAGTTCAAGTTCAAGTTCAAGTTCAAGTTCAAGTTCAAGTTCATGTTCAAATTCTAAGTTCAACTTCAATAATAATTCAAACTAGTCCTAAATTCAAAATTCAAACTAGTCTTAAAATCACAAATTCAAACTAGTCCTAAAATCCCAAAATCTAACTAGTGCTAAAATCCTAAATTCAAACAACTCCTTAAATACCCTAATTCAATCTAATCTTACAATTCCAAAATCAAACTAATTAACTCAAGAAATACTGAATTTCAAACAAATCTTAAGATACCCTAATTCAAACAAACTCCAACATTAAAATTTTCATTTCACAATCAACAAACACAAACTAACAATCAAATAATCCCTAATTCAAACTAACCATCAAAAACCCCTAAATCATTCACTTACTAACTAACAATCAATCAAACTAACAATCAATAAAAAAACTAATTCAATACACTAATTAACAAATTCAATACTCAAATTTCAAGTTCTAAGTTCAAGTTCAATTTCTAAGTTCAAGTTCAAGTTCTAATTCTAAGTTCAAGTTCAAGTTCTAATTTCAACATCAAGTTCTAAGTTTAACTTCAAATTCTAAGTTCAAGTTCAAGTTCAAGTTCAAGTTCAAGTTCAAGTTCGAATTTCAAGTTCAAGTTCTAAGTTCAAGTTCAAGTTCAAATTCTAAGTTCAAGTTCTAAGTTCAAGTTCAAATTCTAATTTCAAGTTCAAGTTCTAAGTTCAAGTTCTAATTTCAAGTTCTAAGTTCAAGTTCAATTTCTAATTTCAAGTTCAAGTTCTAATTCTAAGTTCAGGTTCTAATTTCAAGTTCTAAGTTCAAGTTCAATTTCTAATTTCAAGTTCAAGTTCTAATTCTAAGTTCAAGTTCAAGTTCAAGTTCTAAGTTCAAGTTCTAATTTCAAGTTCAAGTTCTAAGTTCAAGTTCAAGTTCAAGTTCAAGTTCTAAGTTCAAGTTCAAGTTCTAAATTCAAGTTCAAGTTCTAATTTCAAGTTCAAGTTCTAAATTTAATTTCAAATTCTAAGTTCAAGTTCAAGTTGATGTTCAAATTTTAAGTTCAACTTCAATAATAATTCAAACTAGTCCTAAATTCAAAATTCAAACTAGTCTTAAAATCACAAATTCAAACTAGTCCTAAAATCCCAAAATCTAACTAGTGCTAAAATCCTAAATTCAAACAACTCCTTAAATACCTTAATTCAATCTAATCTTACAATTCCAAAATCAAACTAATTAACTCAAGAAATACTGAATTTCAAACAAATCCTAAGATACCTTAATTCAAACAAACCCCAACATTAAAATTTTCATTTCGAAATCAACAAACACAAACTAACAATCAAATAATCCCTAATTCAAACTAACCATCAAAAACCCCTAAATCATTCACTTACTAACTAACAATCAATCAAACTAACAATCAATAAAAAAACTAATTCAATACACTAATTAACAAATTCAATACTCAAATTTCAAGTTCTAAGTTCAAGTTCAATTTCTAAGTTCAAGTTCAAGTTCTAATTCTAAGTTCAAGTTCAAGTTCTAATTTCAACATCAAGTTCTAAGTTTAACTTCAAATTCTAAGTTCAAGTTCAAGTTCAAGTTCAAGTTCAAGTTCTAAGTTCAAGTTCAAGTTCTAAGTTCAAGTTCAAATTCTAAGTTCAAGTTCTAAGTTCAAGTTCAAATTCTAATTTCAAGTTCAAGTTCTAAGTTCAAGTTCTAAGTTCAAGTTCTAATTTCAAGTTTTAAGTTCAAGTTCAATTTCTAATTTCAAGTTCAAGTTCTAATTCTAAGTTCAAGTTCGAATTTCAAGTTCTAAGTTCAAGTTCAATTTCTTATTCCAAGTTCAAGTTCTAATTCTAAGTTCAATTTCTAATTTCAAGTTCAAGTTCAAGTTCTAAGTTCAAGTTCAAGTTCTAATTTCAAGTTCAAGTTCTAGGTTTAAGTTCAAGTTCTAAGTTCAAGTTCTAGTTCAAGTTCAAGTTCTAATTTCAAGTTCAAATTCTAAGTTCAAGTTCAAGTTCTAAGTTCAAGTTCTAATTTCAAGTTCAAGTTCTAAGTTTAACTTCAAATTCTAAGTTCAAGTTCAAGTTCAAGTTCATGTTCAAATTCTAAGTTCAACTTCAATAATAATTCAAACTAGTCCTAAATTCAAAATTCAAACTAGTCTTGAAATCACAAATTCAAACTAGTCCTAAAATCCCAAAATCTAACTGGTGCTAAAATCCTAAATTCAAACAACTCCTTAAATACCCTATGACACACCCCAAAACCGGATGTGATGGCACGTGCCCAAACCCCACCGGACACGTCAGCCTAACACCCAAAAACCCGACGATACGGAATTAATAAAACAAGAATAAGATAGAAAGATAAGCGGAAGTCTTTAAATAAACTCAACATAACCCCAGAATTGGTTGTCACATGTACAAACCTCTAATACGGAATCTGAATAAAATATACAAGTCTCATAGTAAAGTTCTAGAATAGAACAAAACAGTAAATATAGATAACTTGAGGGCACGTCTGGAATGAACCGCTACCTCTCAAGTAAGTCTGGAAGCTCTAATCTGAAGATGAGTAATAAGCCGGATCTGATAGAGCTGTCAACCTACACAACTGTGTAGAAGCAAGGGTGAGTACCAAAAGCAACAGGTACTCGCAAGTAACACTAAACTAAGCTAAACTAGCAGCTACAAACAACTCCTTTCAATCCCAACCAAACCACCAAAACTTCATTCTAATAGCGAACCAACAACCTATACTACACAATTCATAATCAACAGATATATCCAACAGTGTCTCAACATCAACCTCATATCCTCATGTAAGAGCAAATAGATCATATATCACATGAAGAGGGGCAAATGGGTAAAATCCATACACCACAGACAAATATGAAGTCAAATGCGATGCAAATGCAATAATGATGTCATGTAGTCGTGATGCATGTTTGTCCTAAGATACATATCTGTTGACGTAATCAGACCGCGCTGAATACTCAAATCAGAACCCATGGGGGCCACACATGGACCATGTATCACCACCGGAATTAGATCCCATCGGCATCCAAATCGCTAGCCGGAGCTAGTCTATCTCATATATCTCTAGCCGGAGCTAGTCTCAACTGTGTCTCATATCCATCCATTCTCATATCAGTGTCTCAGAACTCATGCAACAGATAGTTCACACATGGGATGAATAATGAATATGCACATGTCATCAATCACAATCATATCACGATCACATCATAGTATTACACATCATTTGTCTCAATCACAACCATATCACGATCACATCATAGTATTACACATCATCTGTCTCAATCACAACCATATCACGACCACATCATAGTATTACACATCATCTGTCTCAATCACAACCATATCACGACCACATTATAGTATTACACATCATCTGTCTCAACATCAATGTCTGTATCAATCATAGCCTACTCATGCTCTTCTATCCCCTCAATATCAGTTATCACATGACTTATTCAACAAATTCAAGTCACATATAACACATTTAGCTCGTTTTATTCCCCATCTTTCAATTACAACAATTTCAATCAACAAATAAAACCCATCCTCAATTCCCATTACTCCCCAGCACAATTAGGAAAGTAGTCATGTGTAGTCTAAGAGTTTAACAAAGTTTAGAAGTCACTTGCCTCAAAACACTTCAACTAGTAACTCAAATTTGAGTTTTACCCTTCCGAGCACGCTCCAAATCACCACAATCTATTCATAAATGGAATCCCACAATCAATACGAATCTAACAACACCAATATCGTGAAATTTTGAGAAAAAGGGTAAAATGGTCAAAAAATCTTGTTCCGGAAAATATTCTCGAAATTTGGAAATTTTTAGTGAAAAATGTTCCCCAAGAAATTTAGAATTCAATAGTGAAAACCGTTTCGAAAAAGGAGTTGAAATGAGTTCACAAACTCAAATTTTCTATTAAATTCGGATTAGGCAAAACCCCCCAAATTTTACAGTTGAGATCTCAAATTTTGATGTTAAAATCCATAAATAATCGATGGAAATCAAAGATATAAGTTGGAAATAACTTACCCAATGAATTCCTTGCGAAAAAACCACTTGAAATCGCCTATTTTCGAGCTCTCAAAGTCTAAAAATGGAGAAATGGGTATTTTCAACTTGTGGAAAAATAACTACTGATTTTTTACTTAAAAAAGGGCTGTTGTTGCAGCTGAAACACAGCAATAACCCCAAAGTTTAAGTCCCCGTTGGACCCTCGGGATTCGTTCGGAATCTCGTGCACACAAACTAAATATGTACCCCCACTAAATTTGACGTTCCAGACTCAATGGAACCGTCGGAATTTGAATTCGAGGACTCCTTGACCCGAAATTCAGTAAGATGCCAAGAAAGTAGTTTAACGCCAAAAAAAATTCGAAACTCAAACGGAGAGTCTAAAAATTCAACCAAGACTCATTCTAGACTTAGAATCGCCTCCCGAAACCAACAGTACTCTCGGAATTTCAATCTGAGCCTCGGAACCTCATATGTTGACCAAAGTCAACTCTTTATCAAAATTTCACAACTTTAGCAACTTAGGACCTCAATTCTTCGTTTCAACCCCAAATTCAACTCCGTAACTTCACACAGACCCGTTTCGACATTCTAAAACTGCCGGAATCGACGGAAATCTGATCCGAGTCCCGAAACTCCAAATGACTCGAAAAAGCACTTTTTAACCAATTTTAACTCATAAAAAAACTCAACTTCTCAAAAACTCAACTTTTTACCAACTTTTCCTCAAACCAACTTTACAACCACAAAACATGGGACTTGGGGCAACTACCAAAAGGGCAAAATAGTCATTTCCACGAAAAATCACCAAAATGACCTTTCGGGTCATTACATCCTAATTCAATCTAATCTTACAATTCCAAAATTGAACTAATTAACTCAAGAAGTACCGAATTTCAAACAAATCCTAAGATACCCTAATTCAAACAAACCCCAACATTAAAATTTTCATTTCGAAATCAACAAACACAAACTAACAATAAAATAATCCCTAATTCAAACTAACCATCAAAAACCCCTAAATCATTCACTTACTAACTAACAATCAATCAAACTAACAATCAATAAAAAAACTAATTCAATACACTAATTAACAAATTCAATACTCAAATTGAAAGAAATTAAAAATAGTATTATGAAACCCTAACCTTCAATTAAAGGAGAAGGGCAGTGGATCGAGGTCGGGGTCAGTTGGCCGGAGATGTTGTTGCTCTCCTCGCCGGCTGCTGATGTTGATTGCTTGGAGCTCGTTGGCAGGAGCAGTTGAGGGAGAGGCAAAGCAGCGAACTTTCATTGATTGGAGAGACGAGAGAGAGGCGGCGATTTGTCTTGCCGTTCTCGCCGGTGAGAAGAGATGAGAAGAGGATGGCGGCGGGAGGAGGGCAACGGGAGGAGGCTGGGCTGCTTGAGAGAGAAGAAAAGAATGAGTTTTCAAAATTAGAGGGTTTGGTCTTTTTTTAGGTAAAAAATAGGAAAGTTAGGTAGATTTAATTTGAGCCATTGGATTAGTTAAGATGAGCGACTAGGATTTGATCTAGGATTCACTTAAAGGATGGACGGTTAAGATTTAAACTAATGTTTCAAGATTTGGACAAAAAGGGTTATAATTGCAATGAATGAATGGCTAAAATTGCAACTAAAATTGATATAAGAGGCTATAATTGAAAAACGAAATTGGATTGAGGTGGCTAGAATTGCAATGAATTGAATAAGGAACAAGCTAAAATTGAAAGGAATTAGATTAGAATGGGCTAAAAATTAAATGATTTCGAGAAAAATTAAAGAAATGCTATCCAATTAAAATACTACAAATATTATAACATTTTATATAATAAAAATCACTGAAATTTTAAAACATTTGAATAAAATAATTATTCTGAGTTTTACTTATAATTTTAAAAATATTTAAGATAATTTTATAAAGCATGCAAACTAAAATATATAATTTTTAGACAAAATCGATTAATAATTTAAACTCGGAATATTTTTAAAAAAACACGTATTTAACCAAATAGCACTTCCGAAGGGTTATAGATCCGTCAAAATTGGGTGTCAACATACCGACATCGTGAAGTCGATATTATCTAAATAAAATAATTATTTAAATATACCGACCTCTTTAGGTCGGTATTTATTAATTTATTTTAATATAAACTCACTTTTTGAGGTTGATTTTATTAATTAAAATTACATATACATACATACATACATATATATATATATATATATATATAGGCCAAACACATATACAGCCCCTCAAACTTGCCCTCATTTTTCATTTTGGCACTCCAACTTAGCCTTGTTCCATTTTAACCCTTAAACTCAATTTTTTCTGTACCATTTAAACACTTATACTAATTTTTATGATTTGTTTTTATTTATGTTCTTCAATTGCAATTTCTTATTTTAAAAAAAATAGACGTGTGCCTTTTAATTAAAAAAATTAAACATTCGCGAACAAACATAAAAATTTTCAGACAATAATATTATTTTTTGATATTTCTCTGTATTTTTGCATGAAAATAAATTGACGAAAGTTCTTTGATTTTCTTTCTTAAACATTCAATCAAATTAAATAACACTACTTATTTATTTTTTCTTATCATCTGGGCTATCTAAATTTAACGCAAATACTCACTTTTAATTTTTAATATAAATCAATACGATTAAAAAAACCCATATTCAAAAAGACTCGACTGACTTAGTTAATAACACTACTAAAAAAAGACTCTTGTTCATTGCTAATAACACTACTAAACAATGTTAAAACTCGACTGACTTTGTTAGGTTGTCAGTGATTTTAAAGAAAGAAAACCAACACAATTTCGTCGGTTATTTTTCACACAAAAATACATAACACTCTTAAAAAGAAATTATTATTTTTTAAAAAGAATTATTTTTTGTTAATTTTTAATTTTTTAACTAAAATTAAATGACACATGTCGATTTAAAATAAGAAGTTGCAATTGAAGAATATATATAAAAATAAATAAATCATAAAAATAGTATTTCGTGTTAAAATGGAACATAAAAAATGGAGTTCAAGGGTTAAAATGGAACAAGGCTAAGATAAAGTGCCAAAATAAAAAATGTGGACAAGTTAGAGGGGTTGTATATGTGTTTGGCCATATATATATATATAAAATTTAACTACACATCAACAAAAGTTTAATTTAATAAATTTAATTTATCGATTAATTTTATAAATTTAAATTATATACCTTCTAATTATATAAATTTAATTTTATTGATCAACAAAAGTTTATCAATATCAAATTTAATATATAAATCTCCTTGAATTGATCATCGGTATTTCTTTAATTGATAATGTATTTCATATCTTAACCACTAGTATATAAGACTTGATTTGTTAAACTACTCGAGGAATATATATATAATTAATCAACGTATTTCATACTCCGATGAAGTATCCTTTACATGTCATCATAATTAGGAGGTGATCACTACACTTGACATCCATTCAAGATCGAACGTATATAATAATACTATCTCGCATTTCATACTGGAATGGATTATATGTTAGCTCTTCACCTCTACTACATCATGACATGAGATATTAAGTTTATGATTAGACGACGGACTGATAGGATTTGTACATTACTCTATAAATATAAGTATAATTATCTCCTAATTCATATCAACGTAGTTTCATACTCTAAATATGGATTATAGATATATTTTTTTTTTATTTCACGAATTCGAACATTTTATTTGTAAAAGTATACAAAATTGTTACACTTCTTGAACAATTAATCGTAGGTGTAAAATGAAATTTTAATATTATGCACAATAGCAAAATTATGATTAATAGGAATATTTTAAACATACCGACCTCCGGATATCGCTTTTATTAAAAGTAATTAGATATAATAAAAAATATCGACCTCATGAGGTCGGTATCACATTAAATTTTAAGATAAATAAAAAGTAATCATGTTAATTGAATAATATTGACATCGGGAGGTCGGTATTTTATATTAAATTATTTTTTAACTTATATAAAACCGTCATTCGGAGGACGATTTATTTAAAGTTAATTGAAAATATTAATTTATTACATACTATTTAATTTTATCGACATCTGGAAGTCGGTATTATAATTTTTTTTGTTTTTTATTTTACACAAAACCATTATCCGGAAGACGATTTAAATAAAATTAAATCAAAATATTTCTCAATTTTGTTTTTTATATGGAGAAATGGGGAAATCGCGTCTGCTAGTGCAGATATTTTTAAAAAAGCGACGGACAACGTCTCTATGTCCGTCGCTTTTTAAAAAAAATGTTTGACCAACATTTTGACCAAAAAGCGACAGACTAAGAGACATTGTCCGTCACTAATTTAAAAAATAATTAAATAATTAAATTAATAAAAAGCGACGGACGGCGTGACTTTTTTTAAATTAATAAATAATTATTTTTAATAAAAAGCGACGGACTGTGTCACTATCTATATAAAATAATTAATTAGCAAAAATACGCGAAAAAAAGCGACGGACTAAGCGATGCCGTCCGTCGCTTTTTAAAAAAATAATAAAAAATATATATTTTAATTAAAGAGCGACGGACTAAGAGACGCTGTCCGCCGCTTTTTAAAAATGTTTGACTAGATATTTTGACCAAAAAGCGACGGACTAAGAGATGCCGTCCGTCGCTTTTTTTAAAAACTAATTAATAAAATAAAATAAATTAAAACGACGGACAACGTGGTAGCGACGGACGACGTCTCTATATATATTAAATAAATTATTATTAATTATATATATATTTAGCGCAAAAATCCGTAAAAAAAGCGAAGGACTAAGAGATGCAGTCCGTCGCTTTTTGTAAAATAATTTTAAAAATAATTATTTTAATAAAAAGCGACGGACGGCATCTCTTAGTCCGTCGCTTTTTCTTCTGTCGTTTTTTAGCAGTTTTTTAGTATTGTGTTAGATAAGTGGCACACAATAACATGTGTCTATAGTTTAAGCAATATGCACAATGTCAGTGCATATAACGTTGACCATGTATTTGATACGAGTTCTCCCTACTTTTATCTTATTTTGATAACTTCCCATAAATATAGATTGCCTACAGACAAATCTTGTCAGCCCAAATAATTTATCTACCAAACATCCCACAATGGAGAAAAAGAATAAGAGTTTAAGGAAACTAACTAAGAACTATAAATGCATATGAAAAAATTCAAGTGCTACATGTTGAGCTGATTTGGTAATCAAACTTAAAAGTCAGTGGGTTGGAACTTTCATAGTTTTGACTATACTTTATAAAGTTTCTTATCGACCAACTTGATTGCTATCCTATAATTTTTGTTTCAACTGCGAGATATTGCATAAAAGTGAGTTTACCTAATGCACATTTGAAGAGTAACAATTATGAGTTTGACTGAAAATTGTAAAAAATGACACTTCTTCCGTCTCAATTTATATAAGTAGTTTGACGTGACATGTAATTTAAAAAAGACTTTTCAAAACCGTGGACGAAACTAATTATATATATATTTGTATGACTATATTGTTGGGATATATACTATTAACCACGTGTTTAGTTGTAGTATTTATTATAAATTAATTAATTATTTATTTTAATAGATCATATATTCATTTATGGTGCTTGTTTACTTATATAGTAGATGATTTAGTGTATAGAGTTTAAGCTTATACACAGAGGATTAAATCATCGATTCTTATAAGTATACATTTTTTTTGTTCACAATCTAAGATGGAAATTGGACATGCCATCGGTACGATTGTAGCACAATATTATATGTAGTTTATCTTGATTATGGGAATGGTATAGTTCCAACTTCTTGTGCTAGTGCATTTTGTATGTATTGAACGGGACCGAGTAGAGATAGTTGCTTTAAGCTGACTGACAAAAGCAATTCTCTAAACTACTAAATGTACTTATAATCTTAATCCTGATATAACTATTATGATCTGTATATGTTAATCATCGTTTTGATTTATTAAAATGTGAGATTCTAAGATGGGTCAATATTCTTTGTAGATTGGATGATGATAATATATATTGGTGAAATAATAAGTTAGTTGATGGAATCCATGTCTCGATATAGAGATTGATGATATGCCTTTTTGACAAGCTTAAAAGTTTTCATCGTGTCAAACCTTGCAAGTGGATTTAAGAATCCGACACATGAAATAAGTTAAGCAATGCTCTAAAGGAAATTGATCATTGAATTAAGTTCGTCAGTAATTTAATTTATTGATTAGTATCTGTAATCTTAACATGGGGAATTACATATGTGTCTAATGGGGAATTTTGAAATATAAATAGAGGAGTGCAATTACGAATTTCTAGTGGAATGATTTGTAATTTATTATGGTAAGAATAATTCAAATTAATTATTTGGAATTTTTTTCATAATAGGAAGCCTCGGTAATTAATTCTGTGGTCCCTACCGTGCCCATATTTATCTAGAACTCAGAATTTATTGTAAAGGGAAAAAGGAGAAGTATGTGTCTTTCTCTATTATAAGGAGAGGGAGAAGTATGTATCTTTCTATGTTCTAAGGCAAGGGTGAAGTATATCACTTTTTCTATTCTAAGGAAAGGAAGAAGGACATGACTTTTTCTTTTCTAAGGAAAGGGAGATGTACATGTCTTTCTATTCTAAGGAAAAACATGGTATTCCTTTTCCTTGGACTAAGAAGAAATCTCTATAAATAGGGATTCTTCTAACCATTGAAAACGAATTTTTTCCATAAAATATTTGTCCACCCAAGTATTGAGAGGGTTCGGAAATGAACTTGGGATCACTGTAGAAGACCGTATAACTGTGGTCTAGTTTGTGGATTGGCTTATTAATTTGCTTGAAGTTTCTAGCTTGTCGACTACCTTGTGGATTAACTTGAAGGTATCGGTTCACGCTTCAAGAGGTAATTCTGAAATTAAATTCAGAAAGTTTATATGACCTAACATGATTGTACTTGTTCTAGTATAAACAATGTGTTGTCTATTATTCATGTAAGTTGTATGATTTTGGTATGCTTCCGCTGTGCATATAGTTTTCCAACATATATATCATTTCATTAAAGGATAAAATAAAGTTAAATTGTTAATTTACATGTTAAAAATAAGGCACGGGAACTCATGATTTTTTCTTAAAACCAAGTGTTTTATGTATGTTTTTTTTCTCTAAAAATATTGGTATAACATTATCTGTTGACACCTATCCTATAACAAGTCTAAATGATGGGCTTAATTGGATGCTTAGTTATTTCCTTAGACAAGTAGGGATCAATTACAACCGCATGTCATTTGAGAAAACGATAGAATCTAAATTTGAATAATTCTAAATTTGGTATAAACAATATGGTTATATCTCTTGTATAACTGTCGGCAAAGGGCCCCTAATTCCAAGCAATTATGAACTATACACTATTGAATAAACCCTGTTGTCTAAGTTTCCACATTTATCAACTAAAGAAAATTGATTTTATGATTAGACCTCAAATTAGAACACACATCTTTATGATTGTTTGGTATATGGTAGTAAAGTACATATATAAAAGAACAAACATGCAATAAGGTGAACCTTTTCAAATATAATATTAACCAACCGTCCATATATAGAATATAGCTTGTAGGACAGCCTCACTTGGAAGTACAAAATATATAACCAATTCTCCTCCAAAATATTGTCGTACACACACACACTAATCATGCCGTCCATTTTTGGGCTGCATTAATAGGGTTGGCAATATGAGTAGAATATATATATACTTATATTTTTAAATTCCATACTATTAATTGGCTAGGTCTTTTAAATTTTTCGTTGGATGGTGTTTTTTATTTGTTTAACAATTAGGTATTCAAAATTTTAACTACAAGTATTATTCTCAAGAGTCGAACTTTTATATATATATATATATATATATATATATATATATATATATATATATATATATATATAATTAAAAGTTGAGGATCTTGTCCACCTCACCACATTCTTTCATGTCTCATTAGTCCCATTTAAGGTTACTACTAGAAATATTTCTCAAGAGTATTTTGAATTTGAGATATGCAATTATGAATGAAAGAACCAAATTATCCACACTACAACAAAAATAACTTTTTCAGCAAAAATATGCATATTAATGAAGATTGCTCAATTCTTTACTGATATTAATTAATTGTCATTGAATTCAATGTCACTACAGGCTTTAACAACATTTACAAAGAGTTCTAAAATGTAATTGTCATTAGCAATTGCCTCGAAAATACATATCTATTGGTAATCAAGTTATTGTCAATTAATTAATTACCGCTAATAAATCAATGCCCTGTAGACATCAAATTTATGGTATTCTACAAGATGTGTCCAATTTCATTTGTGATTCTACAGGATATGTTTAATTTCAGTTAAGATTCTTGGAGGCTACTCAACCCTAAACCCTAGTTCATGGCTATATAAATGGTATTATATTCCCTTGAAAAGTCATCTCAAAATTTCCCATAAACTCTTAGGTATTAATTATAAATATTAAAATCTCGAATATCCCATACATTTATATTCATAAAGAGATCAAGATATGTCAAAGTCTTCTTGATAGTCAAATAATTCAAAAAGATCCACAATCCTTTCATGGAGATAAAGTTCAAATCATCCTAATTCAATAAATATGCCACTAACTACCCTCAAATTATGGAGACCAAGTTCAAATCATCCCAATTTTGAGAAATACGCCACTAAAGATCCTCGAATCACAAAGAAAGCTTAAGGGAGAAGAATAAAGGGAATAAACAAAATTGTACCTATATTGTTTTTATCAATAATATTCTTGTTTCTTCAGATTTTGTTTATGATTAATTTATTTTCCAAAATATTTAAAATTTATTCCAACCAAATTGGCACGCATAGTGAAACTAAAATCTACCCTTCATCTCTTCTCTAACAAATAAAATATGCAAATCTGAAGCCACAAAATCGCAAAGGTGGAAGCTTCATTTTTATGATTACTTTATGCATCATCTTAGAGTTTCATCAAGTCTACACTCTAACAAACCATTAAGTAGGAGGCATTTATAGACATCAAAATTTTATGGGACTCTACAAGATGTGTTCAATTTCAGTTGGAATACTACAAGATATGTTCAATTCTAGTTAGGATTCTTAGAGACTACTTAACTCTAAACCCTAGTTCATGCCAATATAAAGGGTATTATATTCCCTTGAAAAGTCATCTCGAGATATCTCATAAACTCTTGTGTATTTATATAGATCAAGATCTCGAATATCCCATAAATTGATATTCATAAAGAGATCAAAATTTACCAAAGTCTTCTTGATAATCAAATACATCAAGAAGATCAACAATATTTTCATAGAGATAATCTAAATCATCCTAATTCGATAAATGCGCCACTAACAACCCTGAAACTATGGAGATCAAGTCTTTTTTGATGAAATCACCACTTCCATCACACTGGAATATCTTAATCTCTTTAGAAAACTATTTTTCCACAGTATTCTGAAATTTTACTAATACTTCAAAAAAAATTCAGACTTCTTTTTTAGTGGATAAAGTCAAGTATACCTTGTGTGATCATCTACAATTACTATATAATATCTTATATGTTGAGAGGATTCAACCGGAGAGGGACCCACAATTCACAATTTATTTTCAACAAAGGTTCCTTCTCATGTTGTTATCTTGACTATAGTGACTATCATTGTCACTGATACGCTCAAATTACACCTCCCGAAAGAAGTATAACCGATCGCTATCAAGTAAAGAACCTAACTTTGAAGGTTAGGGTCGATCCCACGAGGAATATGGTTTAGACTTAAGCTAAGTCACAATTATATTCGTTTAGTCAAACTATTTCCGAGAAAAGTAACAAAAAGAGGGATTTTACAAATACATAAAAGAACGTTGATTGTATCAGTAACAAGTAACCAGGTTTGCAGTTTTGAGATATCAATAGGAGATGAAAATTAGGGTGTATGTATTCCCCACGAGCTCTTAACACAGTATTCCTAATAATAGTAATTTTATCCTAGTGTTTGACATGCAAGACCGATAAGTTATGTATTCCTAAGTGATTGGTAATCTAAGTAGAAACTTTCACTTGCGACTTCGTAAATCTACGAATGTGTGCTTTACTAACGCTTACCTTTACCCCGGATTAGCCATCGTGTCAATTAACTTAGGGTATTCACCCTTTCCTCAATTGATTAAAGTCAGGCTATTTAATAGAAGCAAACCCTTAACTAAATCTCTGTTGTTTAATTTTTTTCTCATTCGTTAACCCCTTGGTAAGACTAGTAGGAACAAGGCGAGTTCTAACGTTGCACACCGCTAGAAAGACTTTTAAATGAAAGAATTAACAATACACGCATAAACACTATTCAAGAATTACTTATTTGTTAGTCATACGTTGTTAATTGCTCATGGTTCCCACAACCCTAGTTGTGGATTTAGCTACTCATGCTTGAGAGTTCACAATTCATGTTAAGGGTAAAAGAAATCATGAACTTACAACTAGAATAGATGAAAAGCCAAAATCTTGAATTGAAATTCAAAGTGAAAATTGCATAAAACCAACTTTCGAAATTAAATTGCTAAGAGTTTCCAAAATAATCCTAAAAGACAAAAATAAAAGTCTCCAATACTGTTTAACCCCCAAAAATAGAAAAAAAACAACTAATATTTATAGTAAGAAAATCCTAAACCAACTAGGAAAGGAAAATAAGGAAAATTTGTTCAGGACGCGGTTTCGATTGACGATAGGACCTATGGACCGTGGATCGACCTACGGTTCGTGGTCTACCTCCGTGGATCAACACTTAGAAAATAATTTAGGGCCTTCAAACGAAGGTTGGACCTACGGTCCGTCAGTTGGACTACGGTCCATCACTTGCCTCTGTGGTTCAAGTACTAGAACTTTAACTTTCTGATCACAAATGACGGACGTGCAGGACAGTCCGTCCTTCAATCTACGGGGCATGAATTGCCTCCTTGGTTCCACACTTGGTCAGAGATCCTTGAGCTTCACCTACGTTGCATCACCTACGGGCTGTCACTGGACCTACAGTCCGTGGTTGGCTTTGTTGGTTGTTGCTGCTGCCAATTAAATCCCTTTTTCTCTCAACCACTTCCGAACCAATTTCCTGCAAAAGATTACTAAAAACATTATATCTACTAATAAAACAGCCCAAGACACATACAAACTCTAAGTGAAATGCATAAAAAATATCGTAAACTCACGGTATATCAACACCCTCAACTTAAACTTATTGGCTGTCCTCAAGCGACATACTAAAACTCTAAACGACACTTGTGTAGAAACAGACATACAAACTCAAGCAATCACACGACTTTCTCAATCAAGTCCTTCACTCAGTGCAAATCTGTCAATGTAGACTCAATAAGCTAACTCATGCAGATCAAAACATGACATAGACAGACCAACAGATATCATCACATACACTTTCAACAATCACCAAGGTACCAAAACTCCAACAATGTAACTAGTGCCCTCAATTCAAAGAAATCCTTATTCACACAACAAATTTGATTTTTAAATTCAAGGATTCAGTCAACACTCACGCTCAGAAGTGAACTCAATACAGTTAGTGCTCAATACCATAGGCTTGCCCTTATTTTCACTGCATATACTCTCCGAACTAATCACTAGGATCACTGTAGGACTTTCTTAGCTTGTTACGTAGGCTAAGGGTCAGGTATGATACATTTGGGTATTTTTAGTTATTTTTATGCCCTCCTTGACATTACATTGACTATTTACCTCTTTTCTCAACCAATTTTGACATATTTCATTTTCTGCTCTTTTTCTTGACTTTCTTTAGCACATATGTGGCTTGCCTTTTTTCATTCTTCTTTTTCACTTTTATTTTTCACTTTTCTTTTTCGGTTATTCAACCTTATTATCACTCTTTCTTTTTTTCTTTTGAATTCAGTTACATCTTTTTCTTTCCTTTTTCTTCTTCTACAGACAACTCTTTTCATATCCTTTTCTTTTAGTTTTCATTTTCATAGCCACTCTCAACTTTATGTGTGTTGCATGAGTTAAGGTGCACAATGTCACGGTCGGACAAGGGCCTATGATCAATTCCCATTTCCTCGCCTAGATTGTATTAACAGGACCAATGGGGCAAGTTCTAGATTAGCACACATTGCATGAACATACAAAATTATCTTCACTCACTCTTGGCACATTGTTTCATTATTGAATTATTGAAGCAGCTAGTTCAATTTTTAGCTTAAGCATGCTATCCTACCGATTCCTATCATGTCATATGAAGATCCAACACATTCAACTCATTCAAACTATAGATCTAGCACATTTTCATATTTTTGGATAGGTATCAATTTCATGCTTCTTATGTCATCATGCTTTGATTTTTTTCTATCTACTTCTACGCATACAATCTTACACATGCCGTTCAATAGAAAAGTAAAATAGTCCCTTGGGGAAAAAGAACACATGCAAGAAAACCCCAAGGGAGGGTTATGAGTTAGGTTACTCAGACATCACCATATCACTCACAACCCATTAACCCCACCCCCACGAAAAATTGGTGCAATTGCCCTCAATGCACAAGAAAAATAAAAATAAAACATAGGGCGAAGAAAACTTGTGGTGCATAACCACCGATGACCCATCAAGAAACGGGTGGGTCTGGTTTCCCGGAACCCGCTGGATCAGCAATAGGAACGCCATCAGTAGTGCCCTCATCAACAGTGCGAATACCCTCAATAGTGCTCTTCGAGCCTGATGGACCAACACCTATCTCACGGGCCCTTTGCTTCCGCATCTCCTCATCAAAAACGGATTGCCTCTGGTCTGCTGCCAACTTCTCCCACTCTCTCTTTCTCACCCATTGGGCCTCATCAGTATCAGAAGTGTGCCCAAAAGAGTGGTGGCGCTTCCCAGTAGTACATGAAGGGTTGGGGGGTGGCATAGAATCACCGAAGAGTGCAGACATCACCACCTCATCCTCCTCAACCTTAGGTGCAGTATCTAGTACAGGCACAACAAGGGTTAGAAGTGCATAAACTTCAACACGGAGCCTAGCCAACTCTGTCTGGAAAGTGGTCACATCTATGGTGGGTGCAGGCCTCTCCAAGACTCTCAACTCAAATGCATCTTGGCACTTGTCCGCCTGAATCTTGGCATCCATCATCTTCTCCATACGAGCCTCAAACTCCTCAACAAATCGCTATATCTAGGGCCTCATGTGCTGCAACAAGGTAGCCATTTGGGCCTCTAACCTCTAAACTCGGGCCAAAGGAACTAAAGTAGACCCTGAAGGGGGAGTGACTGGGGAAGTGCTCGCGGCCTGACTGGTGGTGGAGAAGGGGAAGCCTGTGCATCCGCAGAAGTGGGAGGTATTGTAGTGTCATCAACCTAAATGTGCTCCATATCAGCAGCAAGATAGACACCCAAGGGAGGTAGGTCCACCTGTGGTTCCCTCTGTGGTGAAACAAGATTGACATCATCTTGAATAAGACTGATGTCCATAGTCTTGGTCACCTCGAGAAACCTGTCACAATGCCAAATAGACACTGAAGCCTCCATGCAGAGATGGAATATAAGACACGGAAAGGGCAGAGTAGTAGTCCTGAGTGCCCTCTCATGGATCTCGACAATCAAGATGCGGGAGATATCAAGCTCCAGCCCCGCCATAATTGTTACTAACATCACAACCCGGTCCCAAGTAACAACGTTGTCCGCCTCTTTAAGGGACAGTCTAGTATGAACCACTGACCAAAAAAACTTCGCAGTGAAGCTCAGAGTTGCCTTTCAGATAGGCAAAGTAGTGTTGAGAACCCACTCGGTACTCTCCCCATCCTCAGCAATATGATGGGCCATCGACCATAGTAAAGTATCTCTCTACTCGACATCCTTATGAAATTCCCCACTCTGAACCACTCCCATCATGTAGTCATATTCCGTTGTATTAAATGGTAGAGTATGGTTTGGGACATAAATGAACCAACGGGTAGTGGGGTCTGAGCTAATGGCTTATCTAATGGCTTAGCCCATTTAGAAATAACATTACGGACAGTGGTGACGTAGGAGGCATAGAACTCTCGGGTCATCTCCTCACTGAATTTTCCCGGACTCTATGCCATCCAATCGCGTTTGTGCCTCATGAAAAGCTCCTCAATAGTGGGTACAGTATGAAGGTTCCCTGTCAATACCCGACACTCTTCAGTAATGGTTCTTGCCATCTTCCTATGGTAATTGAGTACCTTTCCATCATTATATATATGGTACTGACTCGCAACGCACCATCTGTTTGGCTCTGTGGTGCTGTGAACCAGCTCAACTCTTGGGGTCCTAGGCATTCCCGTGCTATCGGCATCAAATGAGAAAGTAGAGATACCGCTGGCACTAGAGTCGGAATGCAACTCGGAGCCAGACTGCGACTCTGCTGCTGGTGTGGCCCCCTCCTTAGACTGAGGGGTAGTGACCTCGACCTCTTCACTAGAATTTAGTATCTACCAGACTCTATTTCTTGTAGTCTGGGGGACAGTGGGGGAGCCTCTGGTGGTCTAAGGAACGTACTCGTCCTCATTGGAGTTCACGATCATGCGATGGGACGGGGCCATAGATGTAGACTTTCCCCCCGTGTACACTTGAGCTTGTTTCGGTGCCATGGTACCTGTGGAAGACTAGTTAGTACCTAAACAACACAAGAATGCCCAAGATTTTTCTTTAGAATAAGAGTAGGACTTAGCTGAAAATAAAAACTTTTCCAGGCAGTAGCTTGTTTGGTGACCCATGGTGGGTACCTACGGTCCGTCGATAGAGTGATGGGCCGTAGGTCCCCTTCGTAGGTCAGAGGTCCCTATTTAGGTCTCTGAAGTTGGAACCACGGATGTGCAGAATTGTCCATCGATGGAGCGACGGACCGTAGTCCACACCGTGGTTCACTACTTAAGAAAATATTTGTGTGCATGCAGTTGATGGACCTCGACTTACGGTCCGCAGGTGGACCTACAATCCGTTGGTTGAGGTCGTGTACCAGAACTGTGCCAAACATGAATTGCCACTTTCATTCAACACATTAGTTTCAACAATCAATCAATCAATCAATCAATCTAAGTCTAAACATGCATTTCGACATATTATTCATCATATCATCATCTGTAGGGTTTAGATTATGCACAATTCAACTTTCAACACAGCGAAACAACAAAACCCTAAGTCAAAACTCCTAATTAAACCTATCAAACCCATTTATTCTACTTAAATCGACAACACACTCACAAACCATCGTTTCAAAGGTAGTATCTAAACTATATTTCAACAATTTAACAAGTAATTAACTACTCAAGGTCAAGTTTGACTTAGTGACTTCACAATTTACACAATGAAGAATCCAAAGTTTCGGTGAAGTCGATTACCTTACAAGTAAACCAAGTCGGTGAGTGCGTTTGTTTCAACTTCTTACGACCCAAGCAAAAGTGACACCGAACCCAGAATTGAATGGGTGTTTGTGGAGGACAGACGATTTGATCAATAATGG